>NC_060271.1:129829490-129973610 GCF_021613505.1 Equus quagga | reverse complement strand
CTCTGGCTCCCACGTTTACTCCTGCACCTCTTGTATCCCAGACTCGGAGGACAGGATGGTCTGGGTGTCCCTCTGGCTCCCACGTTTACTCCTGGCACCTCTTCTATCCCAGAGTGCCTCCTGCCCTGGGGCTACCTCAAGGCCCCCTTTTGATACCCCTGTTTTCACCCTGACACCAGCACCTGTGCAGGCTGGCTCGTCAGCGTCACTTCCCCTTGGGCTCCCTGATGCAACCCTGGCGGCTCCTGTTTTCAAGTGTTAGAGGAAGGCAGCCTGATGGAGCTAATTTATGCTGAGGTGTAAATGACTGATAGACCAAAATCTCACAGGAATCTTTCCACTTTGAGAGCTAACTCAAATGTATTTCTTAAATTGGGGAAAATCAAGCAATTATGATGGGATCTAGAGAATTTTTTCTTTTTTTTTTTGGCTTGAGGAAGATTAGCCTTGAGCTAACATCTGTGCCCGTCTTCCTCCACTTTGTATGTGGGACGCCTCCACAGTGTGGCTGATGAGTGGGGTGGGTCCACACCCGGGATCCGAACCCAGGCTGCTGAAGCCGAGTGCATGAACTTTAGCCACTTGGCCACAGGGCCGGCCGCCAGTCACAGTGTTGTTTTTGTGTGTGAGTGTACGGCCCGTTTTAATCAGGCCCTTACCTGGGCTCTGTTACCCAGGAGCAGTCAGTGAGCAAGTATCTGTGTTCTTTTCCTTGTATCCTGAGAGTGAGTGGGGGCCAGGCTTAGCTGTGATGGCGCTTAATTGGGAAAAGATAACAGACAGGCCCAGACACCCACTTAATGCCACAAGTGCCACCCTGCAGCCTGGCAGTCCTTGTGTAGCTGTGTGGCATGCAGCTCCAACCAGTGGCGCTGGGGGAGGCCTGCACACAGTCAGGCAGCTTGTGGGCCTGTGTGCCAGAGGCTCCCAGCAAAGAGATGCACACCGCCAAACAGTAACTTTGCTTTCTGAATCTGGCATGGTTTTCCTGGGTCTAAGCTCTGTGCTTCTGGATGTGAGATGTGCCTGGTCACTGAGACTGCTTTCGTCCCATCTGTGTCAGTATAATAGTCCTTAAAAACACGGTCATTTAGAGAAACCTGTTTCCACACCTGGCTTGAGTTTATCTCCCCAGCTGTGGCCTTTCATATTTAGTTACGGAGGAGTAAGTGTGACCTGTTCTGAAGCTGTGATTTATTTTGCTGGGCCTTATAGCCTGTCATTTAGCCCTCTCTGACAATTCTCATCCAGAAATACTGGATCAGCTTAGCGCTGTCTTTGGAGGTAGAACAGCATTGCAGAAAGTGTGTGAGCTGCATTGTAAGTGGGTCTGAGAGGAGAGCTGGGGTCCAGGTTGTCCAAACCCTGGAAAGAGCCATCCTGGTCTGGAGCAAGACAGAGAAAGAAAGAATGGTACAGTGGCCTTTGTTGTGAGTGCTGTTGAGTGGATTCCTTCTGCCACCTAGCGCCCTGTGGACAGCAGAGCAGAACCCTGCCCTGTCTTTCTGTGCCCTCCTCTCCCTTTCCTGCCCTGTATCAGACAGTGCTCCCTGCTGTTCACAGGGTTTGCATGGCCGGTTTTTTCAGGAGTGGGTGCCAGGTCCTTCTTCCTAGTCTGCCTTAGTCTGGAAGCTCCTTTGAAGCCTGTCCACCGTGGGTGACCCTGCTGGTATTTGAAATACTGGCGGCATAGCTTTCAGCATCCCAGCAACACGCAGCCACCACAGTGTGACAGTGACAGATTGGCCTGTGCGTCCCTGACCAGGAAACAAACCTGGGCCACGGCGTTGAGCGTGCTGGATCTTAAGCACTAGGCCACCAGGGCTGGCCAGGGCAGTGATTTTTTGAAAAATCCTGATCCAGCTTCTCATGGAACAGAAACCAAATATCCCTCAATCTGGACCTTCCCCTCAAGCAGACACATAATTCGTGTTTTTCAGAAAAGCTTAAAGTTAAAGAATGGCCCCAATGATGTGGTTTTCAGCGTCACCACACAGTATCAAGGCACGTGCCGCTGTGAAGGCACCATCTATTTGTGGAACTGGGACGACAAAGTCATCATTTCTGATATCGACGGAACAATCACTAGGTAGGTCCAGTGGATCCGGGGCTGTGGGAGAGCTCTTACCTTCATCGGTCGGGACCCCTGGGCCTGGGCCAGCATTCCAGTTCTCCTCCGCTGCCGTCGTGGAGCTCCTGCAGGGCAGTTTCCTGTGTAGTCCGTGCTGCTCATGGAGTCTTCACTCCTTGATTCGCAGTTGCAGTTGGGGCTTAGTGGTTGTTTCCATGGACGGTGTCGGCTCCCTGATTTTGTTGCTCACGTGGATGCTTCTAAAGAGCACCATTCTGCATGGCCTTTTCCCTTTGATGTAGCACATGGTGCAATGGAAGGTGCCCCTTTGCCTGTTAACATATCCTTCTCTGAGCATGGTCTCATTTGATGACTTTAGCTTTGGGCTTTCTATCCAGAAAGTAAGTCGTGGGTCTCATTTGCATTTTTTTGTTAGGCATTTATGATGTGATGAATTGGAATGAACTCTTTTTTCCTTTTGTGACATCCTTTTAATTTTATTTTTCTCATTTTTATCTTTACATAGATCAGATACTCTCGGCCACATTTTGCCCACCCTCGGGAAGGATTGGACCCACCAGGGCATTGCTAAACTGTACCATAAAGTGAGCCAGTGAGTATGGACCGCCTCTTCCCCACCCCTCACGCACGGCTGGTGTACGCACGACACTGCCCGTGGAATCCTTGCTGCCAGGGTCACTTTCAAAGAGGGGTGCACCTTCCCCAGGGAGGGTCAGCAGGGGTGGCGGTGGAGGGTCCTGAGTGCACGGTGAATCCCGCCAGCTTCAGATGTGAGTGTTGTACCAAAGGACAGGAAAGGAATTGGTGGGTGAATCGAGAACTGATGGAGAAAGAAGAAGGTGACAGCGTTAGGGGAGGCTTGGGGAGTGTCAGAGAGAATCAGGTAAAGAAGTGGTCTGATATATGCCAGTGTCTTATTTTGAGTTGAAAGGTACAGATTCCAAGCAGTTGCAGGGCAGGCCCCATGAGCCAGCCAGCCGTGCACATGTCGTTCACCTGGTCTGGGGGAGCACTCTGCTGAGTGGCCAAAACACAGGACGGTGGGTCACAGGACAGCACCCGCCGTGGGGCACACACCCGGGACATCAGGGCGGGAGAGTAGGTATTTTGTTGGGCACTTGGGTCACTTCACTTAAATCTTACAGTAATTCTGAACAGCAGATAGTAGCATTTCTGTTTTTAGATGAAATAAACTTAGAGAGTTACAGCGATTGTCCACATTCCCACAGCTGCTAATGGGCAGAACTCATTAAAGCCCTGCTCTGCCCAGACCCGAGTCCACTGCTTCTCTCCAGTCCACCTCCAGGCTCCAGAGACAGTCAGGCTTTCTCCCTCCCCAGTACTGGCTTGTGCTTGGTTGCACTTTCTCCATCTTTCTGTGGACTAGAGCCTCCCACATAAGTGAAACCTCTCTCTCCAACGCTTTCTGTTCTCCAGCCAGTTAGGCCTGGAAGGTGCCTTGGGCTGACTCGGGACAGCCTGTCTTTCCATGGGGTAGGACGGAGAGGAAGTTTCACAGTTGGTGAACGTCAGGACAGAGGACCCAGGCCCATCATTCCCAACCTGCTGTGCTCACCTCTGGCCCACGGTGGTGGTGATAAGGGGGGGATGGGCACTCAGAGCTATCTCCAGTCCTCTGTGGGCACAGAGGAACGAAGCACCCTTTCCCACTCCTCATTCATTCATTTGTCCACCGTTTACTGATGCCTGTTGTGTGTCTGGTCCTATGCTGGTGCTTGGGATGATAGTGAAGTGGACACAGCCTCCAGCCTCGTTTGCCTTATGCTCCTGGGAGGAGGGCCGTGTATCCTGGTGGGATTAGGCTCTGGGTTTCTTAGATGCCCAGCTCATTGGTTTGACCTTACTTTTCTAGATTTCATCTTTAAAAAATTGCATAAGTAATGCATGCTTCTTTCAAAAAGAATAAAAGAAATAAGAAAAATTAGAAGAATGTGAAAGTGCAAAGCTCGTGTCTTCCTCCCTGCTGTGCCACCGGCTAATCCACGCCCTGCCAGTGAGACTGCTGTGGGCAGTTTGGTTGTGTCTTGCTGTACTTAGAATTCACTTACACGCTCGCCCTGGCCCTGATGCACACACATGTGCTCACATTATTTCATAACATATCCTCCTGTTTCATTACCTGTAAGGTTTGCCTCATTCTTGTAACTGCTTCACGAGTCCAGTGCTGTGGGTAGGCCATCCTTTAACTGGTCCTCCACTGGTACACGTGGTAGGTAGTTCTGGTTTTTCACTGTTTCCAGCAGTGAGGCAGTGAGCGTCTACACAGAGGGTTTGTTCTATATAACGAGCGTATCAATGAGTAAAGAAGGCACGCACTCAGGGAAGGACTGCTGTAAAGTGGATTCCCAGGAGCAGACTGTTGGGTCAAAGGATGAGCACATTCAAAGGTTTGATGAATATTCCCAAATCGCTCTCTAGAAGGTTCTTGCAGTCTGTACTCCCGCAGACGGTGTGTATGCAGACCCCTTTCCCCACGACCTCACCGTGGGCTGACCTTTTGTTAGAAGGATTAATCACCGATGAGCTGCCTTGACTTGCATGACACTGAAAACTGCATCTATTTTTAGTTGAGAGAAACCCTCCTAGGTCAGGATACTGAGTAGATCACAGCCTGATTCTTTTTGGTTTTTGGAACATAAATCTATTCCTGTCCTTACTGTAACATTAAAAAAAAAAGGACGCGGTTGCATTTTTTTTTTTTGTCTTGATTTATGTCTCTCTTGGATTTTCCCAGAAAAGACACCTTCTTGAAAAGCGAAATTGTGTAGCTTACCAAGAAACACCTGACGTTCTTGTCTTTGGTTGGTCGGTTTAGGATGAGTGAAGTCCGTTGGTGAGGATCTGAGAATAGTGCAGAAAGCTTCTTGTATTTTCGTTTTGGTTGAGAGGAATCGGCCTGACATGTATTTGTTCATTGGGTTCGATATGTGTCCTGTGGTGCCCAGACAATCAGGCCGGTGCGATTGGCAGTGATGGTCAGGCTTCCGGAGCAGCCGGCTCGAGCACAGCCCGGCCCTGGCCGTCAGGGCTCCGTCCTGTGCACCCGTCAGGTGGAGAGCGAGCTCCTTGGTGTGGCTTTGGAAACCCAGCAGTTTTGGGTGCCAACCTTCTGCTAGGTCCTGGTTTTCTACTGCTTCTCCCCCGAGCTTCTTGCTCTAATCCAGGCTGACTGTGCTCCTCACTCCATGCTTCATTGTCCCGTCTTCCGGCCTGTGCTCCTTGGATGGCCTCTGCACTGCAGGCCTTTGCTGCTCAACGTTTTTTCAGCCTGTAATGCCCGGCTCATGCGCCACAGTCCTTGTAAAGCCTTTCCAGGCTAGAGTCGGTGACCCTGGGCGGCTCTCATCTCCTCCTCCTCTGGGCTTACTGAGCGCTTTATTGACACCAAGGGCTTGGCCTGGCTGGTGGCCTCGGTCCCATCACAGAGACCTCGCCGGGGCTGGACACAGTGTGCAGTTTCCGCAGCTGACTGTCGGTTGAGTGCACGCTGTCTCTCCAGGGTCTCGGCAGCCGTAGCAGGGGAAGGTGAGAACCCGTCAGGTTGTGACTCTCTCTTCTCATGAGTCCAATGCGTTCTTTCTTTCTTACTTGTGACTACCCAGAGATGTGTTAGGGAAACGGTCAGCCGGCTAGAGTGCCAGGAAGGAGATGCCGTTTAATTTGGGATTTTTGGACTGATCTTAGGATCTTAGGATTTTTGGACTGATTGCTCTTTCGTGACACTGCTTTCCTTGAATTTGGGTCCCACTTAAATTGTATATACTGCAGTATTTTGTCTAATGAAAAAACCAGTCTTGCACATAGCCACTCGCCTGGAAACAAGAGAAAATGAGGGCAATTAAACTTATTTTTGCTGAATGTAATTACCTGTTTGAATACGCTCAGCTGGTGAAAAATGGTCTTTCAGGCTGATTGTCACCTTGTTCATAGAGAGGATATAAAGCTTTCTGGGTTATTGATTTAACAAAGCTATTGGTTATTGATTAAAAAGAACTACAGCAAATACAAATGGAAGATGTATGAAACTCCTTCATATTCAAATATGTTCAATACGTAGAAGAAAAGTAAAGAAGGATTATTTCCTGAAGTATCTAGATCATTGAGCCAATAGGTCTTTTAGGGGCTAAATTTGGACAGCAATTAGTCTGATTTCTACCTTACTTGCTATAAATTTTTATATTCATGTAGCCAGAAGTCACTGTCTCTGTGACAGGGAGAATGAATGCTTACTGTCTTTTCATAGAACAGTTAGTTCATCGGTGGCCCAAGGAATGTATCATGTGAAGCTGGCATCCTGAAGATGGGAAATACCCATTAGCAGACTTATGAGGGTCTTTTTTCTTCTCTTGCCACAGCAGCTACTTATTTCTTTGACCTCAGGTTGTCTTGGGTTATTGCTGTCATTACTATCTGCTGCTAAGGGAGAGGATCATGTGGTGAACACGGGGTCAGGGGACCTGGAGTCTAGGGGCGACAGCTGTCAGCTCCCCAGACGTCGTTCCCCACTGCAAGCTTTGGTTTCCTGTCTTGAAAATGAGAAAGTTAGACTAGATGGTCCCTTAGGTCACTGCTGGCCGGGCGTGCTCTGCCGCTGGCTATGTGGTTGAAGTCACACGTGTGTGTGAACAGCCGAGGGGGCTTTTGCAAGCCCCGCCTTAGAGAGAATCCCTAGGATTTCGATGACCGACTGCAAAGCCTTCATGCCGGGGCTGAGCGGGCTGAGCGCGGGGCTGCGGGGCTGCGTGGGGCTGAGCGCGGTGCTGCGTGGGGCTGTGCGCGGTGCTGAGCGCGGTGCTGCGTGGGGCTGTGCGCGGGGCTGAGCGCGGTGCTGCGTGGGGCTGTGCGCGGTGCTGAGCGCGGTGCTGCGTGGGGCTGTGCGCGGTGCTGAGCGCGGTGCTGCGTGGGGCTGTGCGCGGTGCTGAGCGCGGTGCTGCGTGGGGCTGCGGTGCTGCACTGGGTGCTGCGGGCCCCTGCCCTCAGGGATCCCGTGATCGCGCAGGAGCAGACAGTGGCGCTCCCCGTCACGAGGCAGTGATGGGAAGGTGCAATGAGAGCTGCAGCTTCATAGACGTAAGTGAAGGAGAGGTTTATTCCGATTGGACGAGGGAGGAACCAAAGGAGATTTCAGTGAGAAGGGGGCACTTGAACTGAGCCTTGTCGGATGCGCAGGGTCTCGACAGAGAGGAGAGCTCATCTGGGGTGGAAGTAGGATGAGCGCAGGGCTCACGGAGAGGGAGGCGCGTGCGGAGGGCCGGGTGGGAGTAAATGAAACAGAAAGCCAGCCGCACCGGATCGCAGAGGGTCTTGGAGGCCAGGCTGGGAACAAGCCTGACTTTGGCGCAAGCCTTCTTTTCTCGAGGTAGCAGGCAAATGGCCTTCCTCTAGGACTGCAAATGGGGCTGCAGAGGAACCTTCTCCCTGCAACAGTGGCTTTCAACTGAGGGCGATTTTGCCCGCCATGGGATTCGCGGCGGTGTCTGGAGACATTTTTGGTTGTTGATTTAGCATGCCAGGGAGGCTGCTAAGTAGCTTACAACGCAGCGTCATAGGGAGCCCCCCCCAAACAATTATTTAGCCAGTTGTCCAAGATGTCAGTAGTTGAGAAACTCTAGTCTGGACGTTTATCTTGGAAAATACTCCCAAAGGTTATCTTTCCAAAGTGTTTAACTATCTCTCTGGGCCAAGCGTTTTCAGAGGGGTGTAGAGATTGGGATAGATGGAAAAACTTTGTACCAAGCCTGGCTGTGGGATGCTCTTCCTTTTTGGCTCTGGTGTTTCCCCAGGGGCCTGTTGCAGTTGCTGAGATAGTGAGGGATAAGTGTGATCCAGACTGTGGATTGCACCTCCGTTCACTGGTAGTTCCTCAGGCAGGGCTTGCCCTTCCCACCCCTGGGGTCCCTCGTGTCCACCTTTGCTCCGTCACATGTCCTGTGTCTGTCATTGTCACTTTCCCCAAAGCACTCCCTGTTCCGTAGGGCACGGCTGTGCTGGGCCCCACGTGCGTACCGAGCCCAGCCTGGGGCCTGGCCAGGAGTGCCCCGTGGCTGTGCACTGGTGGAAGGAGCATGTCCTGCTGCTGGCTGCCCTTCTGAGCAAAGGGGAGGAGTCTTACCCACGAGGGGCTCCATTGAGAGCAAGCTTTGTGACTTGGTGCCACCTGGGCAATGGATGGGAGCACTGGGAATTTCAGACAGCGTTGGTGGGGGTGAAGTCTCTGGAAAGGTGATCCCCGCTGCCACCAACACGCATCTCTCCCATCAGGACATCTCGGGTGGAATTTCCAGCTAAGTTTAGTGACGGCCTTTGTGGCAGAACACTTGCATGGCGAGAATGATGCCGTGGCATGATCAGACCATGAAATGGATTTGAAAATCAAGTTTGAGTAAAATTGGCATCTCAGACCTTGCAGGTGGCAGCTTTTAGGACTTTGATGTGAAAAACCGTCGACAGAAATAGTGATTTTTTTTAAAAGATTGCATTAATTAGAAAGCTAAGATACAAAGATGTTTAATTAAAAAGGTTGGTTGATTTTCAGATGCATCCCTGTATTCCAGATAAGCTGATATTTCTAGACTCTCTTTGTCTTAAAACTTTCCTGTTTCTGGGTGTTAAAGAACATGTTAAGCGAGGCTAGAGACAGGTCGTCCGGCCAGCGTGAAGTATTTACGGCAGAACAGGAGGTCGGACAGGAAGTGGGCAGTTTGTATTCGCTCATTCAGCAAGTATTTACTAAGTGTCTCCTGCCTGCCAAGCGCTGTTTTTGGCACTGGGGTTACAGCAAGGAAGGAGACGAAGTCCCCACCCTCCGGGAGTGTATGGATTAACGAGTGATGCAGTCGAACAAGGGTCCGTAACGTTCCATTTGTCATAAGTGCTGTGAGGAAAAGTAAACAGAGCAAGGGTGCAGTGCCTGGGCGAGGGGAAGGCAGGGGGTGTTTGATTAAATAAAGGGACAAGGAAAGGGTTCTCTGAGGAGGTGACATCTGAGCAAAGACCTAGATGAGGTGAGGGAGCGAGCGAGCCCGAGGGGGGACAGTGGGGAACAGTGTTCCAGACAGCAGGAACAGCACGAGCAGGTGCCAAGCACAGGAATGCACGTGGCGAGTGAGAGGAACCGTGAGAACACCTGTGTGGCGAGCCCGGAGCAAGGGAGCAGATGGGCTGGAGAGAAAGGCGGGGACCAGGTCTTACTGGCCTCGCAGGTTGTGGCAGAGAGTTTGGATTATATCTGACAGAAATGGCAAGGCTTTGGAGAGCTTTGGGCATGAGTTGACTAAATTTTGTTTTCTTTCTGAGTGCAGCCTTGATGGGGGGCAGGAATAGAGGTGAGAGTCCCTGTCCTGGAGGTTGGGGGACATGTGGGGGCAGAGCTGAGAGGACCTGCTAATGAGTAGGGGTGGAGGTGGTAGTGAGGAAAAGAGGAAACCCAGAGTGGCCCCTGAGATTTTGGCTTCACCCTGGGTTAACGGGGTGCCGCTTGCTGAGATGGGAAGGCTCGGGAGGGGCGCCTGAGTGTGTTCACTTATGATGTGCCATGGGTGAGATGCTGTTGTGTATCTAATGGGTGATGTGGAGTGTGCAGTTCACACATTGGCCTTGGAGCTTCAGAGATGAGTCTGGACTGGAAATACAAATTTGGGAGACATCAGTGTATAGATGGTGTTTAAAAATTTTTTAGTATGTTTTACTTAATCCAATATATTAAAGATATTACCATTTAAACATGCAATCATATAAAAATTATTTTTTTTTTGGTGAGGAAGATTTGCCCTGGGCTAACATCTGTGCCATTCTTCCTCTATTTTGTATGTGAGTCACTGCCACAGCATGGCTGGTGAGTGGAGTAGATCCATGCCCGGGATCCATACCTGTGAACCTGGGCCTCTGAAGCAGAGTGTGCTGAACTTTAACCACTCAGCCATGGGGCTGGCTCCAATATAAAAATTATTAAGGGGATGTATCTTATTTTTTGTTTCTATAGTAAGCCTTTGAAACTTGGCATATATTTTATATTCGCAGCATGTCTCATTTTGGACACTAAGTTTTCAATGGTTAAAAAAAAATGGAAAGGTAGTGTCACTAAATCCATGAAGCTGTGTTCAACAGAAGAATGTTCCTGTGAATTGTTTTTCACTCCCAACACTTTTTTTTTTTTTCTGCTTTTTCTCCCCAAATCCCCACAGTACATAGTTGTATATTTTAGTTGTAGGGCCTTCTAGTTGTGGCATGTGGGACGCCGCCTCAACATGGCCTTGTGAGCAGTGCCATCCATTACTGCTCCCAGGATCTGAACTGGTGAAACCCTGGGCTGTCAAAGCAGAGCGTGTGAACTTAACCACTCAGCCACAGGGCCGGCCCCCTCCCAACACTTTTGACACCAGAAATGTGGGGTTTTCTCAGCAAGCAATTCCCAAATTCTCTATACACGTTAACTGGGTGTCCAGCAGTTTAATTTAATTCTGACACCAGCTACCTGTAGTTAGGGTCCTGGACCCCAGGTTAAGGCTCATTCCCACAAGCTGCCCCTGCTTCAGACGCCAGTTGTGAGTAGTAGGTCCCCAGCTTACCACACCTCTGCCCAACTTGGCTACAGATTGGGGGTTCCCAGAACCCCCTCGTGAGCGTTGATAATTTGCTACATTGGCTCACAGAACCTAGGGAAACCCACTTGCCTGTTTATTATAAAGGATACAAATGAACAGCCAGATGAAGAGGTACATAGGTCGAGGTTCTGCCCCCGTGGAGTTGGAGTGCAGCACCCTCCCAGCATGTGGATGGCTGCGTTCACCAACCCGGAAGCTCTCCGAACCCCATTGTCTAGGGTTCTTATTGGAAGTTCCGTTACTTAGACATGATTGACTAAATCATTGGCCATTGGTGATTGAGCTCAATCTCCAGCCCCTCTCCTCTCCCTAGAATTTGGGGCGTGGGGCTGAAAGTTCCAATCCTCTAATTGTGTGGTTGGTTCCTCTGGCAACCAGGTCCCATCCTCCAAGAGTCACCTCGTTAGCATTAACTCAGGTGTGGATGAGAAGGGCCTGTTATGAATAACAAAAGATGCTCCTCTTATCCCTGTCACTCAGGAAATTCCAAGGGTTTTAGAAGCTCTGGGCCAGCAAGTGGGGATGAAGATCAAATGTGTGCTTATTATATCACAATATCACAAATATTTTATACTGCTTCAGTTTCAATGTGCGTTTAAAGCCATGGAAATGGGTGAGATCCCTAGGGGGTGGAGGTGTTGGGAAGAAACGAGGCCCCGGGATCCCAGAGCGCTTGTACATTTGGAGTCCGGGAGCAGATGCAGCCAAGGTGACTTGTCTGGAAAGAGCTGGCTGGTGGGCGGAGGAGAACGAGGGGCAAAGGAGGAGACTGAGGGGTCCTGGAAGCAGAGGAAGAAGGTATGCCAGAGGAAGGAACGTCACCGGTGTCTGGTGCTCCCAGGAAGTCTGTTCAGACGCGAGTTGAGAAGTCATGCCTGGATTGCTAAGGTGGCATCATAGGTGACCTTGACAAGGGCAGTGAGGAGGGGAACAAGCGTGCTTGGAGTGGTTTGACGGGAGAAGGCACAGTGGAAGTGGAATCAGTGCAGAAACACAGCTCTTTGAAAGGATTTTGCTACAAGGGGGAACAAAGAAATGGGATTTGCCCTAGAGAGGTAAAACCTAAGAAGGATTTTTTTGTGGTTGTTGTTGGCTTGGCTTGTTTTTAGCCTGAGATGAGAGAGGTTAGAGTATATTTCTGTGCCAACGGGAATTACCCAGTGTAGGGGAGCATTTGGTGGAGCATGGGTTGGGGGGGATGGGCTCATTGCTGGCATGAGGTCTGCGAATTGGCAGGTGGGGATGGGGCCCTGTGCCCAGGTGGCTGGGTGGCCTTTGGCCAGGAGCAGGTGCTGGCAGTCTGAAGGGTACCGGTGCAGGCGGGTTGGCCAGTCTGACGCATCGAGCCTCAGTTTCCCTAGCAGTAAAGTGGGAGGATAATACCTACGGAACAATGTTCCTGTGAGGATTAAACAGAGTGAGAGATGTGAATGTGCTGAGTAAGTGACAGTCAGATGCATTCAGGCTCATTTCTCCGTTGAAAAGATTTTCTAGAAGGTGGCCTTTTGCTTGGGAGGGAGCCTGCCCCAGTGCCAGTCTTCGTGAAACAGAGAGAGATCAGGGTTTGTGCCTATAAAACAGTTCCACTGCGCGATGCCGTTGACCGTGGATGTTTTGTCTCTTTTTCAGAAACGGATACAAGTTTCTCTACTGCTCTGCGCGTGCCATCGGGATGGCGGACATGACGCGGGGCTATTTGCACTGGGTCAACGAGAGGGGCACGGTGCTGCCCCAGGGGCCCCTGCTGCTGAGTCCGAGCAGTCTCTTTTCCGCCTTGCACAGGTACGCCACGAGGCGTGTCCACCTCCCACCCCAGCTCTGCGGCCGCTTCAGGTGCTCTCTCTCCCTCACTGGAAGTTTTGCAAGAATAGCCTCTTAACACGTCTTCGCAACCAATATCCCTGCTCCATGTTGGGCATCAGAAAAATCATCCTAAAATGAATGTCTGGCGCTGTCACCCCCTGTTAACCCCCTTTGGCTTATCCTGGCTCTTGGGATAAAGTCCAGGCTCATCAGCTCAGCCTCCCTTGCCTCTTCATGACCTGCTCTTGCCTTCCTCTCCAGTCTCGTTTCTCTCTAGTTTCGAGATCTCAGATGTGTTGAACTGTCTCCGTTTTCCAGAGTGATGTTCTCTACTCTGAGGCTTCGCACATGCTGTTCACCTTTTGTGGGTAGCTGCTCCCCACCCTGTGTTGCTGGGCTGAGTCTTGATGACTCTGAGAATCAACTTGCATTTTGTCTAATCGGGGACCTAGGCTGGGTTGAGTGGCCTCTCTCCCAGGTGCCACCACCCACCTGGCCTGGACTCCCCTATACTCATCTCTGAGAGCTCCAGTCACACTGTTTATTTGAACAGGCCTCTGATAGACTACTGGCCCGTTTCTGATTCCCCTCCTCCCTTCACCTTTGTGTCCGCCTTCAGGGCAGCCAAGCAAAATCCAGTCTGGCCTCCTGGGGTGGGCGAGGAGAACACGAGGCTTCCCTGTAGCTCGAGGCCCAGGGTGGTCTCCCAGACTGCCCTCAAAGTGTAATCTGTTGTGGTCATAACAGGACCTTGGTCCTGCAGAGACTGGTTGTGAGTATCACAGAGTCATGTCCTTAAGATCCAGTGAGGGGCTTTGGCATGATTCTGCCTCAATTTGAGGACCAGATTAGCTGCTTGCTGCTGCTAACTGTGCAAACACACATACATCTAGAGGGGCCCAAACGCCACGTTGCTTCCTCTTATTTTTCTTGAGCTCCATAGATGCCTTTTCCCTCACAACCTTCTTTTGTGTGAGTCATTTTTTTCATGTAGTAAAAGATCTCACGTTGAAACTTGCGCATTCTGGGGAGGAAATTCAGGCCAAACCTCTGAATGTCATAGTGTATTTCAAGTCCTGAGAGCTGTCATGATAGTGGAGGCCCTAACAGAAATCCAGATATTTTAAGGAAGTGGTGTCCCTGAGATATGTTGACAGTTTGCAACAAGCTACTCATGAGCATGTGTTAAGTACTAAGCCTTGGCTGGGCTAAGTACAAAGTTGGCATCATAATTCTGACATCCTAAAAATAAATTTAAGGTGATCCTTTTCATTTTTTCCTTATCAAAATATCATTGTCCAAGATATATTAACTTTTTCCTTGTGAGGAATTATTTAAAAAAAAACCCAAACAACTGAGCCTTACAATTTGTATTTCCTGTTGGGAGATGGAGGTGCTCCTGATGGCCATGGCCAGCAGCCTGGTCCTTCCAGCACTGCACTCTAGCCAGAGCCATGCTCTGTGTTGGCCGTCCTGCAGGTTTTCTAGAATTGATGGGTGAGTCCACCATGACCACAAATGACCTTCCCTAGCAAGACACTTTAGATGGGTACCGTTCTGATGACACTACCTGGGTTTAACTTGGAATGAAGAAAAATAAATGCAGTGGGTGGGATGCATGGAGCACAGTCAGCATGGCGTGGCAGAGAGGGCTCTGAAGGGGGACCGGGAGCCCCAGCTCTGAGGCTGCTTGGTGATCACAGCTAATTGCTGGTGTGGTGAGCAGGTGGCTCCCCTTCCTGCGTCTGTTGCCTCAACCGCCGAATGAGAGGGTTGGATTAGATGATCTCAAGGGTCCCTTTCAGATCTGAAAGGCTACCATTCTGGGAAGTATGTCTGAAGAAAGAAGTTGAGAGAATCTATTTCACATACCTTTTGGTTCAGGAACTTCTCCTGTTAAAGTAGAAATTGGCTTTGTCATGTGATTCTTTTTAGTTACTTGCCCTCTTTTGTTGTGATGACAGAGTGATTCAGTTCGTTTTTATAAAGGCTCTGTTAGTACCGTGTACATTCCTGATAGGTATGGCTCCAGTTTCTGGGGGTGGGTCCCACTGACTCGCTGAGCTGATGGACAGGGCTGGACATAGGAGCCTTTGCTCTTTTCCCATGATGCTGGGTTACGGGGACAGATCTGAACTTCCGGAGTCAGGCAGCAACAGAGACTGGCCTCTATCTCTGGGAAAGAACTTCTTCCACAAGTAACTGCATTTGCCCTTTGGGGTTTTCTGAGCTGCTGTGAGACTTGGGTAAATGACACTTAGTTGTTTGCTAGAGTGAAGTTACATCTAGGCTCAGTTGAGTGACCAGTGACTATTTGCAACTTCAGATCACCAAAGAGATAGGCTGTGCCGCGGAGCAGTCTGTACTGGTCATCATAGGGATTCTCAGCAGTCCTTACCCCGTGCCCCTGGGTGTTCTTACTGCCCAACAAGGAGCCTTGTACCTTCGAGGCATTGGGTGGCATGGGGCAGGCAAGGTGTTTTCTTACTTACCCCATATACATGCATGCAGACATCCTCCTCTCCACCTCCCACACACTCACACATGCACAATATGTGTGTGTGTCTGTGAGAGAGAGCAAGAGATTGAAGTAGGAAGTTGAGTTTGGATGATTTTCCCCGGTGGGTTGAAGTTTGAGACTTAGCATCATACAGTCCTTCATGTATCTATCTATGAGTGCGAAGATGTAGAAAGAAAGACCCTTTTAGTGTTAAGGAGGGCTCTGGAGTCCACAGAAGTCGATGCAGAGCCAGGACCGGCCCTTGGGTCTCTTTTATTTTTTAAAGATTTTATTTTTCCTTTTTCTCCCCAAAGCCCCCCCGATACATAGTTGTCTATTTTTAGTTGTGGGTTCTTCTAGTTTTGGCATGAGGGATGCTGCCTCAGCGTGGCTTGATGAGTGGTGCCATGTCTGTGCCCAGGATCTGAACCTGTGAAACCCTGGGCTGCCAAAGCAGAGTACATGAACCGAACCACTTGGCCACGGGGCCGGCCGCGTGCACTTGGGTTCTTTAACGCTCAGTCCACGACCACCCCCACCCCCCCCACCATCATCATCATCGTCATCATCTTAAAGTACATTTTGAGTAGGTACAGAAGACGATTTCTAAAATACATGCAAGGTACAAATGATAGTCACACATGAACACCAGTGCACCCACCACCCAGTTAAAGTGAAAGGACGTACGTTCCATCTGAAGGCCCACTTGCTCTCATCCCTCCCCTGAGTAGTAGTAGTACCCACCATCCCTCAATTTTGTGTTTATCATTCCCTGCTTTTCTGTATAGTTTTATCACATTTATTTGCAATCCTGACCAATATGTTTAATTGTGCACATTTGTGAACTTTATTTTAAGCAAATCACATGTTCTTCTGGAGCTTACTTTTTTCGTTCAGCATTATCTTCCCAAGATTGTTGAGCGAAGCTGCACCTCATTCATGTTTACTTCTGTATCGTCTCCTGCTGTCTGACTCTACCTCGGCTTATTTATCTATTTCACTGTTGGTGGATACTCGAGTCATTTCCAGGTTTTGCTGTGGGACCAGTGCTTCTGCGGGTCCTCGAGGGGCGCACGTGCAATAGTTGGTCTGAGGTTGCTCTTAAGAGTAGAATTGCGGGGCCATGAAGTATGAAGTATGCACATATTCAGCTTTATGAGGCCATTCGAAACTGTTGTCCAAAGTAATTGAACCAACTTATGCCCCAGCAGCGGTGTGTAAGGGTACCGTTTGCTCTGTTTCTTGCCAACATGTTGTCAGCAGTGTACATTTTTTGCTAGTCTGGTGGGTGTGAAATGTCTCTTTTCATGTGTTTATTGGCCATTTGGGCTTCATCTTCTGTGGATTGCCTGTTCAAATCTTTCCCCCATTTTCTTTTTAAGAGTGTGTCGTCAATTCTATATATGTCACCTTTGTTATGAGGGCTGCAAATACCTTTTCCCAGTTTATGGCTTTTGATGAACGTAAATTCCTCATTTCTTGAGTTGAACGTATCACTTCCTCTGTAGCTTGTGCTCTCTGTGTACTAAGAAGCCTTCCCTGACCTGTGAGCATAAGACAGTGTCCTCTATTTTATCTAAAGGTGCTGCCTGTCATGTTTAGGTCTGTAATCCACTAGGAATTGATTTTTGTATATAGATGAAGTAGGGGCCCATTTCCTTTTTTCTCCCCCTATGTGGATGTTCAGTTGTCCCAGTGCCGTTTACTGAAAAGACTGACCTTTCGCCTGCTTCGGATTCTCATCATGGCCATAAATGGCTGGTTCTGGCTTTCTTCTCTGTGCAGCTGTTAGAATCAAGTTCCATAAAAACATGCAGACAAAAACTTGTTGTGTCTGATGGAAATTACGATGAATCTACAGATCAATTTAGGTAGAATTAATATCTCTTTGAATCTTCCAGTTCAATTATATGGCATATTTCTTCATTTATTTAGGTCTTCCCTAATATATTTCAGTTAAGTTCGTAAATTATTTAGCATTTTTGCCCTGACATTCACGGATGAGATCGGCCCTCACTGTGTTCATAGTTTTCTTCCTTAGGGTTTGTTTTTGAGGTTATGCACCTCATAAAATGGGTTTGGCCATGTTCTCTGTCTTTCTGTGCTCTGGAATTCTTTGTTCCATGGATGACAGGTGGAGCTCTTGGGTGAAGTCACTTGTCCTTAGCGCTTTCTTTGTGGGAACGCTTGAGAGTACAGATTCACTTTCTGTCTAGTGTTCTCCTGGGGCAGCTTAACTGACCTGCGCATATTGAACTTTTGAAGCTGTAAGTATTCTTAGTGTCACGGCACCTTTGACAGCTGAAAATAGTTTGATGCTAATGAAGCTTATCCTCTCATGCTGATCCATTACTTATTTATTTGTTTTAACAGAGAAGTGATTGAAAAGAAACCAGAAAAGTTTAAAGTCCAGTGTTTGACAGACATCAAAAACCTGTTTTTTCCAAATACAGAACCCTTTTATGCTGCTTTTGGAAATCGACCGGCTGTAAGTAGTGGTTGGGGTATATCAGAGCTCTTGAAATCACTGTCTTTTTCTGACAGCAGTCATCTGAAAGGCTGGCCTAGACTGTATGTGAAGCCAGATTCTCGTCCTACAAGAAATAGCTGATAAAGAGCCACCTGCCTACATCTAACGGCAAGGAGGTTGTACATTATTTCATGGCCTCTAGTTTTCTTTGAAGATTGCCTAGTAGGTTTCATTTTGAAGCTTGAAATGTGGGACTAGTCACTTCAAATCCCACATTACCTGCTGAATTAGTAAAACAAGAATGTTGAATAGGATTCAGCCCTTTCTACCAGAAGGGAGACCTCAAAGGCAGTCCTTGGCACAGTAGTGAACTCAGCATCTCAATTTTAGGAGTATTGTTTCTTATGGTAAAAGAAATGCTTTGAGATTGTGTGTGTACTACCCAAATTTGCTGGACAGTTCCGCATTCTGGAGAATATGGTTGGGTCCCAACTTCCCAGTGAGAAAATTCCCCTACTTTTGAAACTCATGCCCCAGAAAGTGGGTCAGAGAATAGCGGTAAGGAATGTTGGAACTGCAGAGGCTGCGGTGGGTTGTTGACTGTCTAACTCAGCTCCTGAATAGATGAGGGAACTGAGGCCCAGGGGGGAAAACTGATAATAGTTTCACCTCCAGAAATATTCTTTCTCTACACTTCTTGGAAATATAGTTCTCATTAATGAAAACTTTATAATACTGTATCAAGTCCAAAATATCATGCGTTTGTGTTTGCAAGAACTCTTTTTTTTTTTCTAATTAACGCTTTACCATATATAGGATGTGTATTCATACAAGCAAGTAGGAGTGTCTTTGAACAGAATATTTACTGTCAACCCCAAAGGAGAACTCGTACAGGAGCACGCAAAGACCAACATTTCCTCGTGAGTATTGTGCACGTTTTGTGTGGTTAACTGTTTTGTTACGTTGTTGTTACCGTCTTAATCTTGGAAGGTATTTTATAATTTACAGTATACCTTTTTATCTTCTGTTGCCTGTGTTTTAATCTTTAGTTCTTACATGGAAAAATATATTTTAACTCCTTGTATTTTAACTTCTTGTAACTTACGTTTTGGGCAGTCTTGATTGAATCAGATCCCCTCTGGGCCGAAAACTTGAACTAGTGGTTAGAGTCTGCTGTAGAGTGGAATTGAATGAATTTGAAAACTAGTGGTTTGGATTTGCCAAGTTGGGCTTGAAAGCCTAGAATGTGGATTAGAAATGTAACGAAATTGGAATATCACGTGAAGCTGTATTTAAAGAGGAAGAGCTATATATCTCTTTACGTGCTGACCTGTAATAATATTCTCACCAGATGGATTGCTGTGTAATTGTCAGAATTCCTCGCGTATTTTTGGTCGAGGCTGAAGCCCAGTTGCCCTGAGGCAGGGGGGCTGAATTGACTCACTGTTTGTCCTGAGGCGTCCTGGTGGGCTGTAGAAGTTCTCTTGACTTTGACGTGTCTCACTTGGGGTTCCTAACTTCTTAGAACGTTCTTCCTCATCCCGTGTGTTGGGAGCATTGCCCACCAGGTGCATCAGCCCAGGCAGACAGGTGTCGTCTGGCCTGGTCCGTCTCAGAGGCTGCACCTCTTCTGGCCTGCTCTGTGCAGACCTGGAAAGGAGCGCATGGCCTGAGTGGCACCAGGGGGCCTGCTGGAGCCCCCTTCCCGGGGAGGAGTTGGATGGGGGCAGTTTGGATCTAGTGGCTTCCCAGGGACTGGCCTTCGCTGGGCGCCTCCTGTGGTTTTAGGTAAATTCGAGATCTAGGTTCCCCCTAGAGCAGATTTTCACTTTCAAGATGTTCCCTCTAGCATTTGGCGTCTAATCCACCTTAACCAGGGCCCTTCCAGAACAGCAGCGGGCACTGATTCCTTTCTTAACCCTTTCTTTGCTGCTCCCCCACTCCCCAGTTCTACACGGCCACCCCTGACCTCAGCGTCCCCTCTTCTCCCTTGTTCCCTGGCACAGCACCTTCCCGCGTGAAAGGGTTTCCTCAGTCTGGGGAAGATGTGGTGGATTTCCGTTTAGGGTCAAAAGAACTCTCAACTGATGGGAGAGTGCTCAGAAATGGTAAAGGTTTCTGCCCAGCAGCAGCCAAGTGGCAGGTCTTGTCATAAGGGGCGTGGAAAGGGGACTTGGGCATCTCTGAGGGTTTGCTGGGAGGCCTGTGAGGGTATCCCGTTCACTGAGACTTGGGTGAAAATGCACACTTGGCCCGTGCCTTGGCCTGGAGTGGATCTCTGCGTGGGAGGACACCTTCCACCTGGGCTGGGAGACGTGGTTGTTCCTGCGAGCGAGTGATTCTCCTTCGCCAGGAAAGCGCACACTTTTCTCCGGCACTGAACTTGGTATGATCGTGTCAGAGCCAAGTAGGCGCCTGCCCCTTGGAACCTGGGGTGCCGTCTCTCAGAGTCGTCTGAAGGGCTTCCGAGGGCTCGGGGCCACGCGGTGGGGAATTTCAGGGCCTGATTCTTGGCATTTGTGGCCATCAGTTGTGAGCCCTGCCTGCTCCGAGGAGCCCTGTGTGTGGAGGGTTGGCCCCAGAGAGGCTCACAGGTGGAGCTTGGCCGCCGCTCCGAGCCCATGGGAACCACGTGGAGCTGGTGCCTGCCACACCCTGGCAGTGAGTAGTGAGCCACAAAACTCAAACAAATAGGTCTTAAAGCCAGGAGGTATTTTAAAAATTTGTTTTAATCCCCAGGAAGATATAATTCTTGTTTATTAAGAGAGATTTTTCCCATTTTGTGCAAGCCTGATGTTTCTCATAAGCCTTCTGGAGTTCCTTTATTAAATACACACACTCATCTTTATTTCATGAGTTATCTTATGCCTCAGAACATGCTAATTCCTGGAGTTTGGATTTCGAAAGCCCCTTTTGGTTCTTGGCAAATTGGAACTGGAGGGGGACCCAGTGACTGTCAGGGAGGACTCTGGGAGTGTGTGGAGAAGCCTGGGTGTGTCAGAATTTCTGGTTGGAGCCAACTGGAGGTCTGGAAATTCATATTGAGTACAGCAACTTTCTTTTTTGTAGTGTAGGCCACAGAACTAATATGTAACATCTTCTTTGGAATACACAGAAAATAGAATGAGAGAATATTGTGGGGAGCGCTGAGAAACACTCAGTCTAATCCAACTTCACACTCTGTAAAGATGAAAGGCCTGATCCCCAGAGAGGGCCAGTCACCTGCCCGAGGTCCCACAGCAGTAAGGTGGGAGTAGATCTGAGGTCTCTTGACCCTCATGCATCTAAGGCGAGTGATTAGCTGGGGCTAATTATCTCCTAATGTTAATAATTCATTGTTGACTGAATTTATTGAGCATTCAGTACACGTGGTTTTATTGTGGCATACGTTATTTAATTCTCATATGAACACTATGGCACAGTTTTCATTTTCTTCCCATCACAATTGTGGAAATTGTGGCTTAGGGAGATGAAGCCCTTTGCCCAAGATCATACAGCTCGTCAGTGGCAGAGGCGAAGGTCGTATCCGTGTCTTTGTGACCCCAGGGCCGGCTCTTTTCAGTGCGCGGTGACTCGGTCTCTGATGCTCCAAAGATGAGCTCTGTCTGTGATGCTCTCCCCCGACGCCTGTGCGTGAGCTCTGCGGTGGGCGGCTGTCCGTCCGTCCACTGTGCTGATCCCTTCCTGTCCTCCTTTGCTTGTGCTCTGTCCTCCTTCACGAGTCCTTGGTCCCAAGTCAGGTCCCACCCACCTTGCTGTGACTCCTCCGTATACTGCTTGATTTCCTATTAGTAAGGAATTATTCTAGAACAGCCTTCAAGGTGTTAGGTTGGTGGTCGGCTCCTCGGGGTCGTAGATTTCTCCTGACTTCCACACGTGGCATGGGCACGTGGCACGTGTTCCACTCGGCTCAGTGTCCCTCAGAGGCAGTGACGTTGTCCGTTTTCCTTCCAGGTACGTGAGACTCTGTGAGGTGGTCGACCATGTCTTCCCCTTGCTGAAAAGAAGCCACTCTTCGGACTTCCCCTGCTCAGATACATTCAGTAATTTCACCTTCTGGAGAGAGCCACTGCCACCTTTTGAAAACCAGGACGTTCATTCTGCCTCAACGTAAAATGTTCCAAGCAAGCTCCTGACATCACGTGGAGACCGGGCACCCCCATTAAAGGATAGATTTTGGGAGCCGTGGCGCAGGAGCTCGGGAGCCTGGCATGCATCCTTTGCTTAAGAGCAGGGAGAACTGAGAAGCATTTCTCTCTCATCCCCTGCCCTGGGGCTTGACATTTCTAAGTGAAATTATAGACGAGGGATCAGGCACCTTCTTAGGGTGGAAGGCATTCCTCGGTTGTGGCTTAGAGCCAGGTGCAGCGCGGCCCTTCCCAGCCGGCTTGAGCAGTTCGTCTTCGGTTAATGTGCAATATGGGCCTATGAAACCTAAGCAGAGGCGGCTGACGGCAGTCCTTGCTGATGACAGTGTCAGTCGAGGAACGCCGGATTTCTGCGACTTCCAGCAGAGTAGGGGCACGTTTCCACCACAGCCGTTTGTGCCACCTCTTCCGCACCTGGCGGGAGGGCTGGGCTGGGTCACATGACCTGAATCTGAGGTCTCTGAAGGG
The DNA here is from genome assembly GCF_021613505.1 of Equus quagga. Classification (NCBI taxonomy): domain Eukaryota; kingdom Metazoa; phylum Chordata; class Mammalia; order Perissodactyla; family Equidae; genus Equus; species Equus quagga. The sequence continues at coordinate 129,951,505 of NC_060271.1, read as the reverse complement.
ACTCCAGACCTCACTGTTCTGGGCCTTGGCCTGTGGATCTTCCCTTGCAGTATTTGTCAACCAGTCTAATTTTTAGGCGATAAGTTCTTCTTTAATTCCCTTTGGTTAAAGATAACCTATGTAACTGGCATATTTTCCCCCATTTCTGTGGCTCCAGGCTGGAATATTTATGCCTTAATGCATCTGTGGCAGACATTTTATTTAGAATGTGCTTTGTCTAGCTCTCCGTGACTTTGCAATGCCTTAAGTTCAGATTCTAGTAAATATTACTGAGGCAGTATTTCCGGTCCGTTCAGCACTCTGCCAGCAGCCTTTTATCCCCCAAGGTGGTGCTGAAAACGTGGACCAGAGCTGATGCCAAATGAGAGTCATGTCGATTTCTGTTAGGAGCTCTCAGAAGAAACTGGTTGGTTTTAAGAAAATAGTTTCAGGAAGTTAAATTATATACTTTGTAGATGGTATTATTTATTGCTTTCCTCTGATTGAATTGCTGTTATAAGCATTTTGGCCATATTCTTACTGTCATTAATCCATTAAAAAGATACACATGTTAGACTATCCAAAAAGCCTTATTGTGTGTATCTCACAACACTGACCTTCTTTTGGAACTGATGAGAATACTTGCTATTTTCCTTAGCTTTTTTTCACTCAAATTCAAGGCAAGTGGATAGGTGATAACTTAAGTGTCATTCTTTAAGCCAGTAGAAGATGATTCTTTTACTCGTTTATTAAATTGGCTTGTGGAGAGAGCCATTTGAAAAGTGAAAGAATTATTTCAGTCAAAGATTTGCTTTACTTTTTCAAGTGTTATTTTTTTACAGAGTGTCTTACTCCAGTCATAGAAATACTTTCCTGTTTAAGTCGCGTCGTTTGGGTCGTGGGAGGCAGAAGAACAGTGGAATGAAATTTTACTCTTTCTATGAAAGAAAACCCAGAGGCGTTGCCTTCCTTGTAGTTGGTGGGCCCCGTGAGCAGAGGGTTCCTTGACCGTGCGGCTCCTGCGGCTGCACAGAGAAAGGCAGGCGGACGTGCGGAGTTGACTGTAGATTTGCAGAGAAACATGGACATGCATGTGCAAATTCCCTTTTGGAGGCGTTAAAAATAATTACAAATAGTCCTGCCTTAACTCTTCTGGGCTTGTTCCTTAGTGACCTTTGGAGGCGACATTAATTCTTTCTGCCACGAGGGTATTTTGGGGTGAATTTAACTGTAGTGAACTCAGTATAAGCTGGCGGGCCTGCAGAGCTGACATGGCGTCTCCCTGTGCTGGGAGGAACGTGGCAGTGAGAGTGGCTAGCGTATCCCTCATGCCATGTGACCCTCATCAGGACGACAGCTGTGGTCTGCTCTGCACCTGGAGGTGTAAGAGCATGCAACTTTGGACTCATAATTTTGATGTACCTTAAGCTTCTGCACCACTGCGCTCTGAAACAGAGCACGCCTTCCGGAAAGGCGTGCTCTCGGATCTGTGTCAAGGTCAGGGTGTGACCCCTGGAGAGCCTGTAATATTTACACCTGCCTGTGGCTTTGGAAAACGAGATTTGTACCTGGGTGGTGCTCACATGTCTGGGAGTTGGTTTATCTGTGTTCACACAGCTATAACCTGCTAACCCCACACGTCATGTGCTAGAATGCTGCATTTGGCCCACACGTTTCAAAGTTGCCGTATGGAAATCCATCACTCCGTAGTGACAGGTGATCAGATGTTCATCACATGTGATGAAGAAAGATGTATATACTTGGTATATAGAAAAATATATATACCTAGTACATTGGAGAAATGACTATACCTTCAAAGAAAATGCCCTTTTCAATTTTAGATTTGGATCACCACTTTAAATATATTTTATTTACAACACTTGATCTGTATTTGTATATGCTGGTGCAATGATAAAAATCACTGTAATACTTCATTGTGTTGTGCTGGATCCAAAGCTAGAAAATATAATAAATGAGACTGATGAAAGACTTCTCTGAAAATCAGATGTGTGAATTTTAAATAGTTTTTGGTAAGTTATTGAGTTGCTCATTTTCTGATATCAAGCGTATTATTTTATTTAAAAAAAAAAACCCTTAAGTCTATGAACTGTTCAATATTTGGAATAAAAGAGCCAGTCTTTTCTGATGTCTTTGGTACAACACTGGCCCTGTTCTGTGCACTTGGGAGCGAATGGGGTGAAGATGGAGAGAGGAGGGCAGCACACCGGGCTTGTCTCACCCTGATGGGAATGACTCCGGCGCAGAGAGGGCTCAGTTAAATGTCATTCATGAAGTGCTTCCAGGGCCTGGCCCATAATCGGTGTTTAACAAGAGTGGGTTCTATTCTGTCTTCTTTTGTGTGATGGTCTGTTGGGTGCCACCGCGAGAGGAGACACAGGAGAGGCTCAGAAAAACAAAGTTTATTATACTCAGGTCCTCGAAACTGGAGGCACGCATGCCCCGCGGCGCCAGGGGCAGGAGGCAGAAGTAGTGGGAGGGAGGGGCGAGCCTACGCCATGGCCTTAATTGGGTTTCTTGGGAAAGGCAAGGCTGGGCGGAGTGAACCGTTGGGACAGGCTAGTTTGAATAATTTCAGCGGCCTCTAAGCTCTAGGGCTGGTCCCTGGTTGTCTGGTGCCCTGGGATGACTGGGAGTATTGCCTCCCGGGGTGTGTGGGCTGGGGTGTGTGGGCCGCTAGGTGTGTGGGCCGCTAGAGGAGGCCTGGCTCTGGGTTGGTTAGTTTGCATATCACAGGCATGCTCCGGCTGGGCCCTTTGCTGTCTCTAAGAAGTGGCTAGCTAGTCTCTCCCCAGCCAGAGGGATTTTTAAGATGTCTAAAGACTATAATAATATACAGAAAATAAAAGTACAAAAAATACAGTTTCCCTTACCTCACATCCACTGTCCTCAGCTTTTGGACTCCCCTTCTCTGTGCTGTACCCGATTCATTTTTCGTTTTGAATGAATCAAACTCTGTCCCTAGTTCACCCAGCTAAGTTGAAAAACGCCATAATTCGTATTGATTTGGTGCATTGTTGACATGCCTGAGACATCCTATTGATTTACCCGTGTCAGCCTAAGTGTTTTTGGAGTCAATGTAAGAATATTGGTCCCTAAATGTGTATAAGATGGCTACTCAGGGTACCAGGCTGAACTCATGAGGCCCAGATCCAAACAGTTCGTGTCTAGGCGTCTGTAGAATTAATGCTCTTGTGTCTTGAAAACAAAACAAACCCTCTCGTTTAGTTGAACATCACAGATTTATTCCAACTCTTATTTTGGATTGTAGGCTCTTTTATCTGTAAAATAAAAATTAGCGTAAACTGTCGTCCTGGGCCTGGTATCTCGCCCTTTGCCGCTTGTCTCAGTGGTACCACTAGGCTATGCTGTTTCCATTCGGTTGTGCTGGCAGCTCTCACGGACGTGCAGAGGAAGCTAGTTCAGTAGCTTGAATTTCCCCAGTGTCTCGGCTCTGATCACCTGAATATTTAAAATACTTTCTATTTTGGTTTTCAGAATGGACACACCCCACCAGTCTTGCCAGCCCTTTCATGCAAGGCTGGGGAACACTGACGATGAAAAGCCTGCGGCCCTGGGGCAATCCTGGGATCAGAGGAAAGTCATGAAGGAAAGTGAAGCAGACCTCATTTAAAAAAATTAAACTCCTTCTGGAATTTGAATTTCCTCATTCTAGTGGCAGTGTCCTCCTAACCAGCTGTCAGGAGAGCTTTGTCACATTGCCCATCACTTAGGCGTCTACCTCCGTTTGCACATCTGTATTCTGTCTTCGGATGCTGGGGGCCAAGTGGGAGCAGCACTGCCTTGCTTCCACGGGCCTGGGGGTGCTGGGAAGGCATCCTGTCTGCTCTAAACGAAGAGGAGGTGCTTAAAATGCCACTAGGGTCCCTTCCTGCCTCTGATCCCTTCTCCAACTCCTGCTGTAATTGAAGGTGGGGTCAAGGGACACTACTATTGAGGAAGGCTTGGTGCCCAAAGGAGACCAGAATATGACCAGACAGAAGCCAGCCCTGCAAGTCAACGGGCCTCAAATGGCCGCCTGGGGGCCCAGTCAGCTTTGGTTTGGAGGCACAGCCTTTAAAAACGTTGTCCCAGCTTGACAAAGGCCCCTCCCTGCAGTGCTCGTCCTGAAGAGCAGCCAGGTGCCTTGTGGGCTTGCGGGAGAGGGAGTTCCTTAGTGGGTTGTTTGGGTACCAGAGCGCCTGCAGTTGGCACAGCCCAAGGTCAAACCTCACTACCTGGCTCAGAGGAGGGAGCAGTTAGTGGCTGCCGTTCAGGCCTAACAATCATTTAGAGTTGTGGGTTCTCAAAGTGCAGTCTCCGGCCTGTAGCACCAACATCAGAGAGCTTGTCAGAAATGCAGGTTCTTGGGCCCTGCCTGAGTTGTACCGGATGAAACGGTGGGCGTGGGGCCCACAACCTAAGAAATCCTCCCAGGATTCTGAGGCACGCTCAAGCTCCAGCTGACCCACCCGAGGTCCGGGCCCTGTTCACACGGAGCTGCTTGTGTGTTAGGGCAGCTGACAGCCAACTTTATCTAGTGTGGCCCGGGTAACAGAAAGGATCTGCTGAAGGAGGGAGGCCCCTGGAAACCCAATACAGGGGTTCGATTGAGTCACAAGGTGTCGTCAAGACCCTTTGAGACACAGTAGCCTGCCCAAGCCGCCTTCCTGGGCCTCTCAGTGTGAGCTGGTCCTGGCTGGCAGGGGATTCTGGCTGCCACCAGGATGGGCGGCCCAGGGCCTGTGAAGAGCAGGCCTGGGCTGTGCCCAGACTTCTGATGGCTCCCTTCCTCCCCCAAATTGTCGGAGCCTGGAGGTGCTGTCCTGGTGCCAGCGATCTTTTCACTGGGGCAGGAAGTCCATTCAGCCCTGCATTGCTTTTAATGAGTTTTGCAAGCAAGTGGCCTCTTCCCGTGACTCATTCTGCCTTTTGTGCACCGGAGATTGTGGTTTTAAGTTTCAGATTGGAAAGTAACCACTACTTCTGCTTTCTCCGCTGCTGGAATCTGAACAAGTTAGATTCATTTTGCAACAAAGAAATGTAAATGTAGGAGTGCCAGTCATATTTCTGCCCTGATTGTAAAAACATCCTTTTCCGAGATGGATGACAGAGCCAAGCTAAGAAGAAATGGTTTATATTGTCAAGTAACGGATGCATTGGGGATCTTTGTATTTTTCCTTCCAGACGGGTTTGATAGTTTCGCTTTTATTTTTTGTCTTCTTGATTCATATTTCAGGGATATCCTAAAAATAAACAGCTCTTGTTGATTCAGTGTGGCCGTTAACCTCTGATTTATTGGGAGAGACTTCGTTCTGGACAAGTTTGTGTTCTTGTTTCCACGCGGCACACAAAGGATGATGATAATAGAATTTCCTCTACAGTGAAGTAGTTTTCATCTGGACTCTCCGTGGACCTCAGTTTACGGTCCCCGAATTTGTGAATTTCTTAGGATTAGACAGCATGTGTTAAATGGACACCATGCAGCATTTTTTTCTCCAGTTTGAATAATGTAGTTACCTTCAAAATGTTACAGTGTTGAACTAAATTATTTTTATACAATTCTTTTTAAATATGTACAAACATAAAACAATAGCCCTTAGACCACAATAAAACCAAAATGCATTTAAAATTAAGTGCAGATAAAACTAGAGCGCTAAGAAAATGCAAATTAACATGAATGTTACCTGGTTGAACTGTTGACGTGTGGAAGCCAGTGGGGTGATGTCGGGTTTGGGTTTAGAGTAGACGTTTGTATTCGTGTTTTATGTTTCATTGGTCAACTTGATTCCGTCAGCTTTTGAGCATCACAGGCCGCTATTTAAATCCTCCCTAACACTGAGTTCTACAGAGTACAGTCATGAAATAGTTCTTATTGCACACGTCCATCTACATTGACTGTAATGCACTGGTGCAGATTTTTGCTCCAAGGATGGGGTTCCCTCAGTGAATCGTGTGGCAGCATGAATGTGGCACTGACTTGGAAATGGAGACTTCTGAGTTTGTCTGGGGACTGCACTACCCAGACTCCGCTGTCCTCATTCTCTCTCTTTGAGGTGCCGTCAGACCTTCGTTGGACATTCTGGGATGTCAGTTACTGTTCTCAAGGCATCAGAACATCCAGGGATGGGGTTCTGGATGCCCATCACCCTTCTCTCCTCCAGGATTCTGGCTGATGGAGCATAAACTGAGCCAAAGGGGCGCTTGTGGTCAGCTTTGTTCCCCAAAGTGACAGAAGTTACTGAAGTTGCCTGAAGCCAAATTGGAACATTTAAATATCTCTTTTCACCCCAAAGCTGGAGAATTCCTCCCCTCTCTGGCTCCATGGAGGTGGGGGTTCCTCAAGTAGTCTTATGTGGTCTCAAAGCAGCCTCTGGTGCCTGAGCACCTGGGAAAAGGAGAGAGAGCCTGCTTCCTGCTTCGGAGCCCAGCCGGCCTGCACCCCGACTGCGTGGGCAGAGGCTCAGCCCTCCGACCTGGAGCTGCTCCCCCTGCGGGGAGGAGAGAGGAGCAGCTGAGGAGAGATCTGTGGACAGCAGCCCCCAAACCTGCACTCCTGCCGTCACTCTCTAACAGTGTGGCCGGTCACACAGTCCGAATGGATGTCTGCGGGCCTTGAGGGAGGTGGGCGGGAAATCCCACTTCTAGAGAGCCCAAGCACTTTTGAAACTTCTAAGTATTTTGTAGTTTCTCTTGCTTTGGACGCACGCTGGTGGATGGTCAGATGAGAACATTTGCATGGATTTGGGGGGCCCTGAGATGGGGGATAGCTTTCTGTGGGGACTGGGGAAACTGGCCTGGCACCTCTCGTTCCGATGGCACCTCCTGCTGCAGGAACTGAGTCCGGGTAGCTGAGCAGCCTCCAGGTCCTGAAGGTCTGTTCCAGTTCACTCAGCGCCTGCAGGAAGATGCGGGGAGGGGTCTGACCCTGACACCTTGAGATGGGTGGGAACTTGAGTGGTTCTGTCTCACCCGAGCTCCCACCGCCTCACCCCTGTGACACCAGGCTGATGAGAAAGCTCCAGACCTGGGGGTTCCCGACATGCCCTTGACAACTGCAGGAGGAGGAGGGGAGGACAACGGCTTTGACTCTGGCCTCAGAGGAGGCCTGGCGTTTCTCCCAGCAGCAGCTGCAGTACCTGGCAATCAGCATCATTTTACAACAGTGCAAAATCATCACCGAGCGTATAAAAACTGAAATTCAGAGCCAAGGCATCGTTTAGGGGCGTCAGCGTACAGTGTATGAAAACGTGAGCTCTAAAAAGGGCCAATGTCATCACGTCCTATGTGTCCGTGGGAGTACTCACCCATGCATGTGCATAAAACATGGAGTTTACTGATAAATAGTTGATAATGCTCGTTCATATGTTCACTGAAGCAAGGCCTCTAAGACCTTCTCCCAACCGGTAAGCCAGTAGACTACGTTTACAATAACCCGTCTTTGAACTCCTTCTCCAGTTTGTGGAGTCCTCTCACATCCTTGAGCTCACTGACTTGCCTTCTTTTTCCCTCTGCAAGTCTCAAGCATCCCTCAGGCCCAGCCTACGCCCCACCTTCCCTGTGGTCTCTTTCAGCCTGGCACACATGAAGCTCTAGGGGTGGCTGCCGCACGTCAATCATTCAATTCATCCAAACTTGCTGAGCAAGGCTGTGAGCCAGGCCAGGAACAGGGGGTTCTCCGTTTTCCCTGGGTCATCCCAGGTCAACCCTGAGCCCCATATAAGGAAGTGCTCTTATGTTTCTTTTCCAAAGCAACTGTTGCAGTGCCTGGCACCTTGCATATTCTCAGAGAGGTTGATCTGAAACAATCTGGACTGTCCCCTATTCTGTTTTGCAGTTTCTCCTTGTGGCCACCAGTGGCCGATCTGGGCATCAGTTTCTTCACCTGCGAAGTGGGAGATCGTCACCCTCCCTGCTGGTTCCACGTTGCCATGAAATAATGCCATCAAATAATGGGCATGTCTGTGCTTTGGAAACTGTAGCAAATGGCATAACTCTGGGTTTTATTGTCACTGGTGTTTCAGATCACTTTTTCCAGACGTTCACTCCATTTTATTGAGGAGAGAGTTGAAGTCCAGAGATATTGTGATTTGTCAAAGGTCCTCTAGCTGGTAAAAAGCAGGACTGGTACTCAGGTCTCCAAATCCAGCATAATTTCAAGTGTCATCAGGCTCTGTCCCATTGCACCCACCAAGAGTGGCAGTTGTGTGGACGATGGAGGGGAAGTGGGCAAAGATCAGAGCAATCACCACACCGTGTGCCCACTGCACGAGCCAGCCTCCAGAAATCTACACACAAGAGAGGCACCACCACCCGGCCTGGCTGAGCTGATGGTGACGAGAGGACACACGGCAGGGAATAGGCCGTGAGAAAGACCTGAAGCAGCTTCCGTGTGTTACGCAGGGTTGAATCACTGTGTGCACCACCACGCATTTGCTTTTTAAAAAGCTAACACAGTTTGAAAAATGGGGTAAGTACTTCCTGTTTTGACCAGGAACAAATGCAAACCAGACCCTGTTTCTCTCCCCAAGCAGAGCTTGACCTTTCGATTCAGAAGTATCTGCGAAGACCCAGTTATGCTTGGGTGGTGGAATGGAGCATATATAACTGAGGCTCCTCCCGAATACACCAGCTCCTGGCTGAACTGGAAGATTTGCCAGGGTACCATGAAACCTACTGATCAGACACACCAGAGTGTGAGCTGATGAAATAGCATTTGGGGCACAGCACAAGGAGAATTGTGTTCCCCTTCAGCCTCTGTTCTTCGCCACTGATGTCTCACAACAGCATAACAATACAAAGGAATGACACTCATGTTCAGTGGCTGAAATCCTGATGTAGAGTATCCTGGAAGAAATGTTAACTGGTTTGAAACTTCCTGTGACAATGGGCAAGGGACAGGGAGTTTGGAGACCCTGAGCTTTAGCAGGTGTGGCGGAGGAGGCTGGCTCTCCTCTAGAGAGTCCTGCGCTCCTTCATACCGAGTTGTTGCTGAAAAGCAGCCGCCTCCCAGGGACTAAGTTTCCCAGCCGCTGGCCCTCAGCCCCACATCTCGGTGGGGCCGTGTCACTGCATCTTGGCAGTGGGATTAGGAGCAGCAGAGAGCTGGATCACCTCTGGGCCAAAGCAGTTAGAAAACAGGTGTGCTTTTTTCACACTTCCCGTCTCTATCCATCACCTGAAAGCAAAGATCTCTAGGGCAGAATCACAAGATGGAAGGAACCTGGGTCCCTTAATTACTATGTGACGGGCGGCCTCCCAAATCTATAACGGGCTTTGTGGAGTGAGAAATAAGTTTCCATGGTGATAACCTCTGAGATTCAGAGGCTTGTTTGTGACAGCGGCTAGCATTATCCACCTGAGGCACAGGTGAGGGAACAGATGAGGGAAGAGATTCAGATCAGAGGGGAGCACGCTGGCAGAGCAGCCTGAAGGAGAGAGGTGGCCCGCCAGGCCTCCTGTGATGGCGAGGGGCAAGTATGCTTTAGAGGGAGTGGGATTCCATCCTGAGCTTTATGTTCTCTTTTTCTGTTTGTAAAAGCAGGAGAAAAAAAAGGAGAGAGAGAATTGACAATCTGGAAATGCTGCTGAGAAGCTGTCTTCTCCCGTGGCGCTTTTTGGGGAGAGGGAGGAGTTAGCAAACATTGAAGAAATGAGGAGAAATAAAAAAAGGAGCAACTATCAGCCCCGGGAAAAGTAAAAAGTTATAGAACAATAAAATAATAAAAATATCATGTCGTTGTCCTAGGAGGTTTGGGGATGTGAAAAGAGTATGAGGAAGATAAAATCTTCATCTATCATAATACGTCAATAGGTAATATCTAAATTTGCTTGACCAAAAAATTACCGTACATTCATATTATTTAGAAATATAAAAGTAAATACCAGAATACACAGCTGAAGGACTTGAAAAGGGTTGTCTGTGGAGCAGGAGGAGGGGGGTTTGTGGGTGGGTGGGGCTGGATTTTGTTCTGTGTCTTCTAGAAATACTCTTTGACTTTTAGAACTATGTGAATATATGATTTTGGTTTAAAAAAACCAGGAGGATGAAAATTATAAAAGGATGCCAACAAAAAAGAAGTAAAAAAGGAATGAAAGTTCAACAAAAAGGAGGCATGGAAGAGAAGGAGAAGAAAGGGAAGGAACCAACGAGGAGAATGGATGGAGCTCTCCCTCTCTTCTTCCCTACTCTTTAATTATATTTGAGGGAGATTAGCCCTGAGCTAACATCTGCTGCCAATCCTCCTGTTTTTGCTGAGGAAGTCTGGCCCTGAGCTAACATCCGTGCCTGTCTTCCTCTACTTTATATGTGGGATGCCTACCACAGCATGGCGTGCCAAGCGGTGCCATGTCAGCACCCTGGGTCCGAACAGGCTGCCGAAGCGGAACATGTGCACTTAACCGCTGCGCCACTGGGCCCGCCCCTTCCCTACTCTTTAATATTTTCTAAGAGACAGGTCTTCTTCACTAGGCAGACTCTCCAAGGACAATCCATCTAGTGACCAATTCTGAGAGCACCAATACGTTTATTCATAAGCTGCTTTACGCCTGGAATGAGTGTTTATGAAGCAATCACCATGTTGTCTGAGTGGTGTCTTGAACATTAGAGCCAGTACTTGACAATAAAGAAAGCATTTGAAGGAATCAAAGACCTACTATATGTCCAATACAATACCAGGTGTTAGGGGATCTGCAGAGCTCATGGCCAGTAGGAGACAGGTGTTTGAAGAAATTGGGTGCTGAAGTGTGGCAGGTGCAGCGACAGAAATGTTGGTGTCCTGGGAGGGCGCCGTGGAGGGAAGGGGGAGTTTATCTGGGGGTGGGGGAGCAGTGGGTGTTATCAGAGGACGACCTCCTCTGGTGGGTGGGTGGTGCCTGGACTGAGTCTAGAGTGATGACTGAACCTCTTCCCTCCTGGGAACAGAGAGAGGCACAGAGGTGTCACGCAGCATGGTGAGTGGGCAGCAGCAATGAGCTCCACGTGGTTGGGGGGTTTGAAGTGCGCTAGAGACGGGGTTGAGAGGTGGCTGCATCACAGTGTGGCCTGGCCGGATGATCCGGTCTCACCTTGAATGTACTTGGTGACGACTTGAGGGAAGGGGGCAGCCTGATTGGCTGTGGGGAGGTCGCTCAGGCTGCAGTGTGCATGGACCAGAGAGGTGGGTTGGGCTAGGCAGGCTTACTGGGGACTATTAGGGCTTCTCACGCGGGAGAGGCAGTAACATGGGATGAAGGAGCAGGAACCAGGGGAGTCCAGGGGAACCCAGAATAAGTTCCAAGTACCCGACACTCATGTCTGAGAAGCCACCACCAAATCTAGGAGCTCAGGCAAGGAGAACGAGCCAAGGGTGTGGACTGGACAGATGGAGGGTCAGCTGGAGACATGTCGTGTAGTTGAGCACCGAGAAACCCCACCTGGTGCAGTGAGCAGCAGGTAACATGTCCAGTTTGGGCATACTTTATTGTCCCCAACAAGGTGGACAGGAGAGATTCGGACACAGGTCCTGCCAGAGCAGCTCCACTCTGGAGAGTGGCTCCAGAACAGCTCCTTTCTCCAGGCTGCCTTTCCTGGAGGCCTTCGCTGCGGGAAGAGCAAGCGCTGCTCTGCTGGGTGAGGCCTCCCCTGAGCCAGGACGGGCCTCGCTGCTGGGCTGAGCACAACTCGGACCCCCTCAGAGCCGCCCAGAGCACAGCTCTGAAGCCACATGTGGAGCCCCACCTCCTGTCCCCTCTCAGCTTCTCAGCTCAAGCCTGGCCCCGTGGGCACCTGGCCTCTTCACACCTCTGGGCAGGCAGGCGAGGAGCCTCGTGTGGCCTCGGGTCCAGGTGTGATCTCCATCCCAGCTCTTCTTCTGTTCTTTCAGGAGAGAGGACCTTGCTGACAACTTGCCCAGATTAATAAAACTGACGTTTGGTTCCTACATGCCTATTAGCTTTACATTTACCCGTGTTACAATTGTGGAATGGAGGAGATGTCATTGGTAACTTTTGGTGCATTTTGGCTGGGAATAACTGAGAATAAACCTCATGAGTTTTACATGAAGAGAAGGAGATTCTTGGTGGGGAGGCCGAGCTTTTACAGACCCTCTCTGTGGGCCTCGAGGCTCACTTGCCCTGAGGGGAGGCAGCAGCTGTGTGCCCTCATCAGAATTACGGCTGTGGCTGATGCTGGTGAGAAGTATTAGGACAGAGAAGCTTCTAGAATCACTCAGAGATTTTCAACCTTGGTTGTCTATTAGAATTAATGGAGGCAGGGCAGGGATTTTAAAAGTCACTGATGTCCAACTCCCACCCTGGACCAACTGAATCTGAGTCTGATTCTCCACCTGCTGGTGAGGTCCGCTTGTCTCGGAAGTGCTTGCATCATAAACTCTGATGGTTGTAGATTCGAAAGACCCAGACTGTGGGTTCAACCACAGCCGCGTGATGGTGGATTTTATCTATAAAAAGATAAAGACCTTTGTGAGCCAGGGGAGGGATATTCCATCTTCTTGAGTAGTGCAGAGAAAAAACCAAAATGGAATTATCAGGAAACAAAAAGCTAAAAATAAATGTGGTGAGCATTGCTGACAGGAGGGAGTGGAGACAGATCCGGTACGTGGCTCAGCACTGGGGTGCCTGGAACATCTGGGGAAACAGAAACGAAGAGATTTTCAGAGGCAGAAGGGAGCCTCCAATAAGATACGGAGACTTCAAATTTCTCAGGTTTGCAGGAAGACAGCGGTATCTCAAATGTCACTTTCTGGAGAGCAGCTGATTCGCAGCTCTCACCACGAACCTCCTCAAAGGGGGCGTCTTCCTGCTGAACGTGTGTTTACAGAAAAACACGTCAAACAGCTGGCCAGACTCACTGGTATTCTGGCGAGGCTGGAAACAAGTATATTTAACATGTTCATATACTTTCCGTCTCCCAGAAATTCTCCAAGTCTCTGTTATGGTGTTTGGCTGAGCTCTGAACTGTGTGATGAACTGGTCCTGCCACCATAATTTTCCAAGGGCTTGGAATTTGCTTGGGTTTTTTACTTTTTGTGGGTGTGGTCCTGAGATAATCTTGTGGTTCTTTTTTTCTTTTGAGGAAGATTAGCCCTGAGCTAACTTCTGCCAATCCTTCTCTTTTTGCTGAGGAAGCCTGGCCCTGAGCTAACATTCGTGCCCACCTTCCTCTACTTTATATGTGGGACACCTGCCACACCATCGCATGCCAAGCGGTGTCATGTCCACACCTGGGATCCGAATAGGTGAACCCCGGGCCGCCGAAGCGAAACATGTGTACTTAACCGCTGCACCACTGGGCTGGCTCCAATCTTGTGGTTCTTAGCGGCTCTTTGGGAAAAGGGGACATATGAGAGACTTGACACTGTATTTCTGCAGGTGCTAAAGGAATCATATCCCCTCCATTGGAAGGTGCTTGGGAAGCAGCTGCTTTAGAACAAAACCATCAGGAACCGCTTTCTCTAACACAGAACAGAATGAGAAATTTGAAAGGAGGATTATTTTGGACTTCAGTTTCTTTGACCTTTAATTCCTAGGTGGAAATTAAAAAATGGGAAACGACTTACAGTGTCCATATTTGGGAGCATCCTTCAATGTATATTTGGGCTCACTGTATAATCCCTCCACTAGACAATGTGGCTGAACATATTTGCAATGTGAAATGGCATCGTGGTAAATTTTCAGAATGGGGGAAAATGTGACCTTGGAGTTAATTTAATTAATACCCTGTGTTTTCCTATTTCAGAGCCTTCAGTGGTACAAACAGAATAGTAATAGGAGTTGACGGAGTGGTTTCACAGCTTGGGGAGTGCTGTCCACCTCAGGAGGACACTCATACACACACTTGCACAATTGAGTCAAGTCCAGTGAAATGCGTCCCAGGGTCTGGTGACAGCAGCCACCCTATTGGTTTTGGTTTGCATTCGATCAGATGGACTAGCCCAGGGATCTATGGGTGCCATGAAACATTCAAATGCTTTCTAATAACCTACTCACTAACGGGCCTCTCTGGAGCTGGAAAAGTAGTCCTCAAAAAATATTGATAGATAAATAGCAAGCAATGGGATGCATTGGAGTATATGAGGGAATCATTTGGTATAAAACTAACTTGGCTTGACCTTGTTTTTCCAAAAGGGCCTGACGTGGCCGTTGAGCATGCATTGTATACCTGCTTTAAGCATTTACTATGTCCCAAAGACAAGGACAAATATCCTTAAGATAAAGATGTAACTTCCCCCACATTGACATTTCCTTAAGGATAAGCATCTCTCCCTAGGCTGGGAACTGATGGCTGTGCTTGCCTTGTGATCACCCAGCTTGAGACAATAGACCTGCTACCTGCTATGTCCATCAATAGCTTTGCCCACAGGGCAGTCTTGTGACTATTGTAAAAGGGACTTTCCTAACATATGCTCTTTGTTCCAAGAATATATATAACCAGTTTGTACACCCTACTTATTTGGTGTCCTTCTTTCCTTGGGGAAGGAAGGCCCTGGCTAGTCCTCAGATTTGGCTCATAATAAACTCACCTCAATTTTGATTTATAGATTGGTTATGGATTATTTGCACCAACATAGCAAATTTTACTAAATCATCTTTAATTTTTCAGTTGTACAACGTTTCAGGTGGGTTATGTGTTTGACACCCCCTCATGCTAGGCAAATATTCATTCTATGGTTGGATTAAGTTTTCTATTTGTTTAGCTAAAGGTGCAGACACCTATTGGAAGTGAGGTGGCCACACAGAGCAGAGAGCAGAAGATACACTGTGATGCGTTGTAGTTGTCATTGGCCCTTCGTTGACCTGTAGGACACTAGCCGGGTAAAGGAGGCTCTTGCTGGGTCTACGAAAGTGTATTTCTTATTGTTCCACAACATCCCAGAAATCCCAGTTCTGCACAGTCCACCCCTGGATTTTCATTTAGTACTCTTTTATCTGGAGAGAGAGAGAGAGAGAAAGGAATTGGTTCGTGCAATTGTAGGGCTGCAAGTCTGAAATTTGCAGGACAGGCTGGCAGGCTAGAGACCTAAGGAAGAATTATGTTGCAACTCAAGTCCAAAGGCAGTCTGGAGGCTGACGTCCTTCTTCCTCAGGGGACTTCAGTCGTTTTCTCTTAAAGTCTTCAACTGGAGGCTGGCCCTGTGGCTGAGTGGTTAAGTTTTCACTCTCCACTTTGGTGGCCCGGGCTTTCACTGGTTCAGATCCTGGGAGTGGACATGGCACCACTCATCAGGCCATGCTGAGGTGGCGTCCCACATAGCACAACCAGAAGGACCTACAACTAGAATATACAACTATGTACGGGGGTGCTTTGGGGAGAAGAAGAAGAAAAAAAAAGTTTTTAATTGATTGGATGAGGACGTAGGGGAGCAGAATTTGCCACTTTGTCTCTTTGGCTTGATTATTTTTAAGAACAAAAGACTCAAGAAGAAACTTTGAACTTCCCCCTAACTGCCTTAAAGAATTTAAGACAGAAGGCCCATTCCAGGAGGGAGCTATCACTATAGATAATTGTAGTATGATATGAACGAGGTGTGGTAGACAGGGAGAAACCTAACAAGATCCATTAGTTCCAAGTCCTCTCTGAGTCCTATTGTCTCTGCATGGCATGGCAAACAATTGTTTACCAATTGCCTTCCTCCCCTTTGAAGTCCCAAACCACAACCCCCAAGATCCTCTTTTGTCTTTAGCTGATGATGGTGTTTAATGTGGTGGCTTCAGCCATTTTGGCAAGCTACTCAGTTTTCCTGGGTTTCTCTCATGTATACATCTTATTAAAATTGTTTGATGTCCCCCTGTTGTTCTATCTCATGTCAATTTAACTCTTAAATCAGCTAGAAGAACCAAGAAGGGTAGAGGAATATTTCTTCCTCCCCTGCAAGGACCACTCAGATTATGTAGGGTCATTAGGTTTACTCACAATCTACTGATTTAAATGTTTAATCGTATCTGCAAAATACCTTCACAGCAACATATGGGCTGGTGTTTGACTAAACATCTGGCACCATAGTCTAGCCAAATCGATGCATAAAATTGACCATGATAGATGCTAAAGCTGAAACTTGGAGAAGTATTGAACGATGTGGCTAGGACTTCAGTTGAGAGCTCTCTGACTCTAGAATTTGTTTCATTAAGCCACACTATCTCATTTAGTGTCTCTGTATGTGCGTTTTGTGTGTGTGTGTGTGTGTGTGTGTGAGCGAGGTATTGAGAGTATTAGCCTAGGGTCTGCTGATTGCAGCAGCCATTCCTCCTGTCTTGAGTAGCTTCTGGTCACCTTATAGGAAAAACCCTGGATTTCCCCAGATTTCTTGGCAATATATTATCTCTGGCAGACTGTTCTCTCGGACCTGGCATTGTGGGACGGTAAGGATTTCTGGATAGATGTAGGAAGCTAAGCTCACATCCAGAGCAGTTCAATTGGATTCAATCCTGCCTGAATTATTTCATCCTGACCATGTTCCACTTTGCTCTGGGCCATAGTGTAGTTTAAGAGATACAGCTGAAATGCCCTGGCTCATGCCCTGAGGATCTGGTGGAGATGGAGGCAGGCAAGCACAGAAAGAAGAAGGACTGGGGTACATGCTACAGTAGGAATCCAGGGCTGTCACTGAGGATGATGGGCCGTGTTACTCACGTCGAACTTTACTAATTCAGTTCTTAATAGACAATATTGAGAAAATACAGTTTTTAAAACATCCATTTAAATTTGTGTTGCCTTTATGTTTTAACCAAGCTCAGCTTGCCTTTGACAGAGAGCTTAAGGATAAAGAACTTGTGATCAGCAATGATGTGTGTATGTATAATTAATTGGAAAGAACCAACAAACTTGGATTTGAATCCTAATTGGTGCTAAAATGAAAATAAAGGTTAAATAATGATTCATGGAAATGTATAATGAATACCTGCCTGGGATTTTATTTAAATCATTAATTGATGAGGAAACCAGTAAAATGTAGAAATGGATTCAGTGGAGAATTCAAAGAACACAAATACAGGCAGTCAGGAATGGGAAATGAATTTGCAAATAGATGCAAAATAATTCAGTGTCCACAGGGCAATAATCAATTGCATCTCCAAGGACCAAAATTGATTTGCATCTCCATGGAAAAAATTATTTGCATTACTAACAGTTTCCTACAATTTACAGAGTAGTGAAATAGCACAAAAATGTGCAAAAGCCTCAGCTATCTTGGAAGGATGCTCTAGAAAGAACACCTAGTAATCTGTTTTTTCTCATTTCAAAGACTTTCACAATTTTCTTCTGACACTGAGGAATACTAAGATAATGGCGTGGGGCATGTTATTTAACCTCTTTGAGTCTCAGTTTCTGCATCTGTAAAATAGGGCTGATATTGCTTTATTGGGTGGTTTGCTGATTAAAAATAATAATGTATATAAATTTTCTGACACAGAGTATGTATTCAGTCAACATTAGATCTTCTTGCACTGTATTTTTTTCAAAGTGATGTGTGGATTTGTTCCCCCAAGTCTCTTCATTCATGCGCTTGCCCATTCCATATTTGCTGAAGGCCTGTGATGCTGGCGTGTGCCAAGCTAATGCATAGCGCATGAGCACACAATGAGCAAATCACAGGCTTTCAGGAGCTCGTAGACCGGTAGCAGGAGGAGTCAAAGACACCGACCAACAAGTGAATAAGTAATTATGATCTTGTGTGGCATGGACTCCTGGGAGGGTAACTCTGGGGGAGTGTAAGCAGTGGTGAGAGCCATGACTCTGGAGCCTTACCTTGGTCCTTACTTCACCTCTTTGTGTCTCAGCTCCTTCATCTTTAAAGTGGGGATAGTACCTGTAGGTTGCTGTGTGGATTAAATGGGTTAATGTTTGTGAACATTTGCAGCTGTTCCTGGCACCTACCAAATGCCATCTAATATTTGCTATCATTATTTAACGAATGTAATGTGCATAGATTGAACAAAGAACAGTTTCTATATAAAAGCCAAGTCAGGGAAAGACACAAATCATAAAAAAAATTTCACATATCTTTATTGCTAAATTGAAGTTACGGAAAAATGTGATTTTACTGTATTCTTGTGTTCTCTCCTGCCGGTTATCTGGGCACATTCGCAGCTCTGGGGCGTCTCTTCCCCAGGCTAACCCACCAGAGACATTTGAGGAGTTCACTGTGCTCGTCTCCCCAGCCACTTCCTCCATCTTACACTTTTACCCAGCTCTTCTGGGATGAGAGGAAAGATTTATGGCTCCTTCAGGAAAAAGCCAAGTCCATGACTGCTTCTCTCACCTGTTCATGAACCTTCCCTCAAGCCAAAGGCTGCGTCCTGTTTGTTAACCAACTCTGGGTTTGCAGAGAGACCATTCCTCTAGTCTCACGTAAACACTTGAGATTCTTGCACTCAGTGGGGTCCCCACACCTGTGTGGGTTCCCTTATCTTGGCCCCAGATGTGAGGACAGGCTGACTGGGACGGCCCATTTGCCTCAGTGGCTGCCAGTTCTGAACACAGCAGACACACGGTCTAGGTTTAAAAGTGACTCAACTGAAAAGGCTCTTGCAAACACTTGTAGGGGAGGAAGAGCTATTCCTCTCCCCTCTAGGTCCTCTGGCTAGTCTAAGAATCAAACTGACATGAGACAGAATAACAGGAGAAAATCAAACCAAGTTTAATAGCATGTGTATATGGGAGACACCCAGGAAAACTGAGCAACTCACCAGAATGGCTGAAGCCACCACCTTAAATACCATCTTCAGGTAAAGACAAAGGAGGATGTTGCGGGCAGTGGTTTGGGACTTCAAAGGGAAGGAAAGCAATTTACATGGAGATGGAAAAGCAAATGTTTGGTAAACAAATGTTTGCTGGACCCTCTAGAGATGATGAGATCAGAGAAACAGAACGTTCATAGAAATGGGTTTAGCAAGGTTCCTCCCAGTCTACCATACCCAGAGTTACCTATGGTGATGACTGATTTCTGGGACAGGCCTTCTGTCTTAAATTCTCTTAGGCAGTTAGGGGAAAGGTCAAAGTTTCTTTCTGAGTCTTTTGTCCTTAAAAATAATCAAGCCAAAGAGACACATTTTGAGGTGGCAAATTGTGATCCTCCACACACTCAACTACCCACAGAAAGAGTCAAGGTGCTATCTACACCCTTTCTCTTACCTGAATGGGCTGCTCCCATGAGATCCACAGAACAACCTCAGAGGGCATTTTCCTGAGTTTACACCTGGTTAGAGGAGACACTGCTGCACAGTCTTCAGCACGTAATCAACCTGCTGAGGCAGCATCTGGCCCAGGATCAGAACTGCAAGGGGAGAAACTCCATCCTTGGGTGGGAAAGTGATGACTGTTATTGTGATTATGGTTTATTAAGTGTCTATTATGTTTTGGGCACCGTGGTAGGTGCTTCATGCTTATTATAACCTAATGCTTGAGACCACCCTGAAGGCAAGGGGGATGAAGGCATGTGTGTATAATGGACCCGGGACTCGAACCCAAGACAGGTGCCAAAGCCAGGTTGTTTCTCTGCACCAGCTCCGTGACCGTGAGGATCCCTTCGCCAGCTCTGACCTGAGACACACTTTCTGACCATTGATGCAAATAATCCATAATCAATCTATAAATCAAAATTGGGGTGAGTTTATTACAACCCAGATCTGAGGACTAGCCTGGGTCCTTCCTGCCCTGAGGAAGAAAGGGCACCAAAGAAGTGGGGTATCCAGAGTGGTTATATACAGACTTGAAACAAAGAGCGTACATCATATACGATAGAATGTCCATTTTACAATTGCCATGAGATGCTTAGCGGGCACAGCAGAACAGTGGTCAGCAGGTCGGTGGTCACAAGGTGAGCACAGCAGGTCAGTAATTAATCCTTAGTTTAGGGAGAGATGCTTATCCTAAAGGGAATGCCGGTATGGGGGGGAAGTTGCATCCCTGTCTTTAAGGGCATCATTCTCATCTTCGGGACATAGTAAATATTTAAAGCAGATGTACAACGCGTGCTCAATAGGCACTTTTTGAAAAACAAGCTCAGGCCGGATTAGTATTAACCTAAATGGCTTCCTCATATCCTCCAATATATCCCATTGCTTGTCTTTTATTTATCATGACAAATGCAGGGGCAGATGGAGCAGAGGAAGAAGTGCATCATGATGAATCTCTCACAAAGCTTGGGCCCTCCAGGTGGACTGAGGAGGTGGGGCTGGAGTGGATCTTTCCCATGGTATCTTTCACTGCCCCCTGTGCCCAGTCAGGCCACATTGAGCCACAAGGCCTTCCCCAACGCCCCTGGCTCTGGCTGGGCCATTGCATACTGTTTTCTCCACCAAGAAATTTGGAGACCATTTTTTGAAAACACATGAGACAGGTTCCAGGTGATCTCTACTCTAACTTGGCTTCTGTTCTTATTTCTTGGTGGTGGTGTGTGGAGACGCAAGCATCGTGCAGTCGACACCGCCAAGAAAACAAGCTTGAAGGGTTCTGGGTTGGTGGGCTAAAAACTGCTCTGTGTGACAGGAGACTTGCTCCTCACTCCTGTTGTCACCTCGGGGCAGTCCCTTCCCCTCTCTGGGCTTCTGTTTCTCCACCATTATGCTAATAGATTGGCCCAGATCACTGGTTCTCCAAGTGGGGTCCCTTGGGCTGGCAGCATCAGCATCACCTGGAACTCATTAGAAATGCAAATTCTCAGGCTGCATGCTGGACCTATTGACGCAGACATTCAGGGCCTGGAGCACAGCAATCTGTGTTTTACTGAGCCCTCTGGGGGTGGGGGATGGAGGGGTATTGTAATTTAACCTAAAGTTAGAGAACCACTGGTTTAGGTGAATTTTCAGTTATCCTTTGGCTCTAACAGTCTATGATTCTCTGCTCTTATCTGTGAAGAGGACAGATTGCACCCATTACGGGTGACATCTGGGATGATGATGGGCGAGGGCCCTGCCTCTCACAATGAAAATGGAATTCAAATAGGTGGCTATAAAAATTCCTTTCAAGGCATCACCTATTATCGTGTTACTTGAATTCCATTTGCTAATTTATTGAAGCAAAAGCTGAAAGAAGACCCGTGGGAAGGGCCTGAGGCCCGCAGTGAGCGCATTCAGCACTGTTCTGGGTTGTCCCTGAAAGGCCCCTGACGAGGCTCCCTGTGGCAGCACCTGGAGAGGCAGGCTGACAGACGCTTTGTGCATCTCAGAGGGGACACTGTTTCTCCCACTGGTTCCTGACACAATTGGGCAAGTGTGCGCCGGCCCGGCCGGCCTCCAGCTGCAGCTGTGTGCCCCGCGCTCCTGGAAGTGAGCCTGCAGCCCGAGAAGGGGCGATCTGTTTCCGTGGGAGCCATCCCCGGCTCTTGTTGACAGGTTTGTCGTTCACTCACGGAAAGTTCTGCTTCCCAGAGCTGGCCTGTGGCTGAGCCAGGAGACGGTTTTCTCAGGGCCTAGCACATAGTAGGTGTGGTGACCATCACATGTTGAGTCATTTCTTAAAATTGCTTTGGGGCTCAAATGGAATCCTGGAATCAATTTTCAGCAGCTACTTGGCGCCCTGGCGCTGTAGGAGGAGCATGTTATATCGGACTCCTGTTATCCCAAGTGCCTGCCTGATAGACGAGTGGTGGGAGGAAATTACATTTTGCTGGGTGGCACGCTTGATGGTTTCACATCTAGACATTGCCTTACACACACCACAGGATTGCTAGGTGGGGATTGTTTCTAATTTCCAGATGAAAACTCTAGGGCCCAGAAAATAAATGGCCTGACTGAAGTCACACAAGAAGTAAGTCTAGAGCCAAGATATTAAATTTAGTTTCATTTATTGAGTACTTACTATGCAGCCAAATAATGCACTCATTATATAATGGCTTTCTGTTTCTAATTATTCAATTTATCTAGTTATTATATCTACTTATTCTATTTAATTACTCTAATCTTCATAGCAATGCTTCAAATAAATATTATTTTCACCATTTTGCAGACAGCGAAACTGAGGCTCAAGTGGGCAAATAAACTGACTCTCGGTCACAGGGCTAGGAAGTGGCTGGGCTTGAATTGTACCCCAATCCATGTTTAGAGGGATGGAAAACATCACAGCCTGTTCAGCCAGACTCCCATGGGGTATGGACTTGGTGGTGGCTTGGAAGAATCCTGCTTCCCATCTGTGGTTTCGGTGTCTGAATTTTCACCAGCAGCAATTTTTAGGATTCTATTCCCTTCAGCCCCCAAACCCAAGTGATTAGTTTTCTCTGAAAGAGTGGGTGTCCTGCACCGGCGAGCGTGAACTTTACGTGATGAGACATTTGGTGAGGTGTTGATATTATTACAAGCCTGTGTGATGAGCCTTGAGTTCATCATAAAGATTTTCCTTTGGACAGAGGCGCCCCGAGAAGGATGAGAACCACTGGCCCTTGAGCAGGAGGTGGGGCATCTAACCAGAGAGCATTCCAGAAAGTATGAAGTGGGTGACGAAGACAAGCTTCACTACATTTGGCTCACACAGTCTCCATCTTGGGGATGAAGAAATGAGCCCAGAGATGTTGCGGGAGAGATTTGGTTAAATTGAAGTCATTTATTCAGTGAGTCATTGACTCCAGTGACAAGCTTATTCTGAGCATCTTCTCTGTGCCAAGGCCTGTACTTCCACAGAGGAAGACAGAGATAAGACTGGATCTCCACCTGCAAGAAACACACAGTCAAGCAGCAGAGACACAGCAGCACACAGATAAACTATAATAAGGTGTAATGCAACAGGACGAGGACTGTAATTTTGGCCAACTACCCAATTTTCACAGATACAAGAAGAACAGTGAAGAAAACGCCCTTCCTGACTTTAGAATCAACAAGGAGCATGCGGTCTGCAGGTTACAACGCCCATTCACACATCAGCCATGAGCATTTAGTTCACGGCTAGTGAGTGGATAAACACCACCCTGTGAAGACACATTTCGCAGATGTGTCCAAGATCGCACAGCCTGTGAGTGGCAGAGCTGAGATTTGAACCTGATATCTGAGAGTTGAAGCCTCGTGTGGTTTCCAGCATCAGGTTAGGTGAGCGAGACCAGAGGTGGGACAGTGGAAGTCTGTTTCCTCAGGATGGGAAGGCTGGGGAAGGCTGGGGAAGGTTGGGGAAGGCTGGGATGATGTCATTCCAAAACTCATCCCCTCAGAAGCCTGAGAGTTTCACACCAGCACCGAGAGAAGGAGGCAGAGTTACAGAGGCCACAAAAAGTCTTCTCCACTGGACCAAGTGTGTGGCTTTTCAACCCGACTTCATGGGAGGGGCAAGGAGAGCTGCTGTATCAGTGAGAGAAGGGAGCTGCAGAGCCTCAGGCGGGCCAGCTCACAGCAGAGGCCAGGGAGGGAACGGCAGGGAGGGGAAGAGGGATGAACAGTTACTGAACCCTGATTGGGCGCCAAGTGTTTTACTCGTGACCTCACGTAACTGCACATGCAACGATGACCTAGACTCCCGATCTTGCTTAGGGAGGAAGGGAAGTGGCTTGCTCAAGCCTGTCTTGTTAAGAAGCATCAGAGGTGGGTTTTGAACTCTGGTCCGCCTGACTCCAAACCCAGTTCTCTTTCTGCTTCCCCACACCGTCTTACCCCCTGTTGTGTATGATCCTTACAATGGTGTCCGTCTCAGCTGTCCCGCGCCTGGCCGTGACCTTTACATGTGGTGATACGCAGCAAATCACATGCTGTCGACACATGTTAGCATTAGCGTTAGCATCTTACAACCATCTAGTGGGGTAAACTGGTATCTATTGATCCAAGAGGCTTGATGCAAGAGGCTCAAAAGGGAAATATAAACATAAAGGTGTAGCACCAGCTTGGAAGAAGTACTTCATTCTGGAGAGACGGGAAAAAGGAAGCCGGCAATCCAGGATGGGGGCGGGGATAAGCGAAGCCTAAAGGCGGGGGGTGCAGGGGCTGAGGGGGTGGAAACAAGCAAGAAGAAAAGCTTTGTCCTGTTTTTTGAGGGCAAGAAGCAGGGACCCCTGCAAAGATAAGGGTCTTTGGTTCAGAGGGTCTGCCCTCCATGCTGAGAGGGAATGCTTTCCAGGGAGACGGCTGGAGGTGCGCTTCTGGAGCATCTCAGGGGGCTGCAACCAGAAGTGAAGTCCTCCTCAGACTCCTGCTCTGAATGGCCTGAGCCGTTGGAGGCTGGAACATTCTGAGGGCTGGCCAGGTGGCGTTTGTCCAGGATGATGCTGTGGGAGTGCTTAGCTCCCGATGCTTCCTTTCATGTCTCCTTGTGACACCTCTGCTCAGCTGTGGCTCCCCCATCCATTTGCACTGCACCAGTGATGGGAGACAAGGTCCCTGCCACCTTGGCATTGCCCTCGTAGGTGGCAGTACAGACAGCAACAATGTAAGCAAGAGAAGGCTCTGAAAGAAGCTATCTGGAGGGGAGACAGAATTACCGCAGGGGCCGGGTCGGGGAGGTGGGCTGCTTTCCATGGGTGATGGGGTAAGGTCCGTGTTCAAGTTGAGCATGGAGGATGAGAATGATTCATCCATGAGATGAGCTGGGGAGAGGCAGAGGGAACAGCAAGTACAGAGACCTGGGGTTGGAAAGGACCAGGTGTGTGCAGAGTAGTGAAAGAAAGCCAGTGTGACAGCAATGGAGGGGAGTGACGTGACAGGAGATGAGGGAAAAAGGCAGGTAGCGGATTCCTCAGGGCCTTCCTAAGCCGTGGTGATGAAGTGGACTTTATTTTAAGAGCATGGGGAAGTCACTGAGGTATTTTGAGGAAGGGGGGAAGTTGTGGGAGGAATAAGTAGCAGAGAGGCCATGGTGGACTCGGGGATCAGCTGGACACTGTCGCCGAAGTCCAGAAGACTTGCTCCAAGGGAGGGACAAGGGAGACAGTGAGCAACAGGTGGATGTAGGCGATATTTTGGCGGTAGAACCAGGGGACTTTTTGACTGTTTAGCTGTGAGGCTTAAACGAAAGGGAGAAATCAAGGGTGTTTCCTGTGTTTGGGGTTAAACTAGCAAGATGGTGATGGCAGATAAGCTGACAGAGAAGACCAAGGAGGAGCCCATCTAAGTCCATTTTGGACACGTTAAATTTAAGGTTCCCAGTGGGTGGTTGGATATGCGGTCCATTGGACTTGGCACCTTGCAAGTCCTTAGAATCCCGACAAGAGTTGCCCCAGAGGAATGGGAACGAGGTAGAGGAAGCGAATGTGGATGGCCTCCTCGAGGAGCTCTGCTGTGAAGGAGAGTAAGTGTAGGGGGATGGGATCAAGGCAAGTTTTTTTATAAACAACTTAAATTTTTACTAGAGTCTCTTGTAAATATCAAAGGGGATCCTATCTGAAACCCACAACGAGTTTCTTAGCACTTTTTCCATTCTCCTTTATTTCTAACTTTTGATTTTGAAAAATTTAAAGTGGTAGAAAAGTTGAAAGAATAATACAGTTAAAGCCCCTAATACCCTTACTCCGATGCTCTCTCTCTCTCTGGCTGAAGACGGGAGGCATGAGGAGACATGGGAAGCTGAGCTCGTGGAGCTGGGAGGGGCACCATTGTGGAGGCGCTTGGCTGTGCCCAGTCTGGAGCCCTGCGAGAGCCTGTGGGCGCAGGGTCCATGAGCCACCGTGGGGGCGGGAGAGCAGCAGACACTGGAGGACGCATGGGGGATGTGCTGGAATTCTCCCCCACGAGCCAATTCACGTGCTTGACTGCAACACCTCTCCCTTCCAAGAGAGCCCTGACCCAGGGTGGGAAATTGTTTCGCCATGAGCTGGGGTTATGGGCTGAATTGTATCCCCTCAAAATTCATACATCAAAGCTCTAAGCCCCAGTGCCTCAGAATGCGACTACATTTGGAGATGGGCTCTTTAAAGAGGTGCTTAAGTCAAAATGAGGCCTTTAGGGTGGGCCCTAATCCAGTCTGACTTATAAGTAGAGGAAATTTGAACACGTAGAGACACCAGGGATGGGCGTGCACAGAGAAAAGACCACGTGGGGACACAGTGCAGAGGTGGCCACCCACAAGCCAAGGAGAGAGGCCTCAAAGTAACCAAACCTGCTGACGCTTGATGCTGAACGTCCAGCCTCCAGAACTGTGAGAACTAAGTTCTGTTCTTTAGCTCCATCCCCATGGTATTTTGTTACAGCAGCCTGAGCTGACTAAGACATTAGGCCGGCCAACGCCCCCAAGGACAGTTGTCTGCTCGTGTGCACCCAGGCCTTTGACTGTTGGCCGAAATGACTGGGCCCACCTGGTCTGCTGGCCAACATTGGCTCAAGTGTTGCTTCCTCTGGGAAGCCTGCCTTCATCCATCCTTTCTCAGTAGCTCCTTGGGGGAACGGAAGGACATTCTTCACCCTGGTATTCTCAGAGGTCGCACAGTGCCACCTGCACTTCTCGTTCCCCTTGCCTGTTTCACTATGTCTTTTCCATAGTGCTCATCTTCTTATGCTGCCTTTGATTAACTTTCCTGTTTTGTCTGTCTGTCTTCCTCCACTGGTACGTAAGCTGCTGCATGCGGCCGGGTGATTTTGTCCATTTTATCCCCACTGCATCTCCAGAGCCTGGGACAGTGACTGGGATGCAGGGATCCCGCTCTGCACTTGTGTTGATGAAGAAATAAGTGAGAAATGATGTGCAAATATCTCTGCCACTGCGGGGACGTTTGCCGTCCCAGAGGGAAGGTCCTGCCGTTTCGATGTGCTGTTTGATCTCCATGTAGGAATTGGAGTTCAGCATCTTTCCTTGCCTCTGTGTTGCAAAAAATGAGGCAGTTTTTGGCTTATACGATGAGTGTTTCTGACATGCTCCATGACAATACTGGTCGGGGAAGCTGACCAAGGGTTTGCTGGCCTGAACCTTAGTTTCACAACCTGCAAAATATGATCTTCTTGATTCTCTGCCTTTGCTGAGCTTTAGTAAAAAGTGATGGCATGCCTATTTGTAGCCCTAAATCAGTGTTATATTCCCTAGGCCTGAGGACCTGCCCTATGTCTGGTTGTGGGCGGCGTTGGTCCTCACGTGGTATGCCATGATGGGATAACCAGGGCCAATGTCACCAGGCCTTGCATCTCTCGGCCAGCCTACACCTGGTCCCTGGGTGTGAGGTACACGTGTTTGTCGAATGAGTAACAGTGGGTCCAGGTGCTGTCTCCCTCTCTGGGGTTTTCCTCCTAGTAGACGGAGGTTCCCGTCAAACCTTTCATAGCATCGACGTCATTCTCACGTGGGATAAGGAGTTGAACAGGGGTCATTTAGAGGACAAGCATCAACGGAAACCAGCTGTTTCTGCTCCCTGGTCTTCAGTCCCTGGGGCCCTGGAGGCTGCCTGCCGTTGTGGTGTGGGCAGGTGCACTGTAGTCAACCCCCTGGGAGTGAGACCTCTTCCTCTGATGAACTGGGGACCCCTGGGTAAGTTCCTTTGCTTCTGTGAGCCTCTGTCCTCATCTGTCAGAAGAGCATGATGATGTCTGCCCACAGGCCTGTGGTGCAGGTCCATGGATGGCGCACTAAATGTGGCTGTCCTTCTTCCTTCCTGGGGGGACTGTCGCAGTCTAGGACTTACGGTCTTGGGACAGAGATGAAAATCTTAGAAGAGCGGATTTACCATTGGTTTTGCTCTTTTTACCCTTTCATCTTTAAACGACTCTTTTAGTAAACAATTATGGCGCTGTTCATCTGGCCCAGGACTCTGGAAGTCATATTTTCTAGGTAAATATCAAGAGAGATCAAAGCCTGAGCACAAGAAATGAGTGCCCGGTGCTGGACCAAATTTGTATGGGAGCTTTGCTGGATGCTACGCCTTCTGGATCTCAATACTTGTGACATGCTGCTGTCCTAAGAGGGTCATTTTACTCTTTGACTAGTTGTACATTGTTCCTCTAGAAGTTATGGGTCTCCCACTTCCTTTCTTCCTCCAGAAAGGCAGTTACACGTGTTGAGAGGCTCCAGACCAGACCAAAGGCTTGAGAGCTGTCTGTGCCCAAATCTGGGATTCTAGTAGCTGATGGCACACAGGTTCCCTTTCAAGTTGGCTTCAACTTGGTTTCTCTGTCTTAGAGGGTGTATAAGAAGCTTGTGCTCATTCATTCATTTGTCCAGTCAATGAACACTTACTGAGTATCTACTTATATCTAAGGCATGCACAGATGAAGACAGTACTTTACGTGTTGTAGTAAAATATGAACAAAGTCTCTGTATATTCAGAGAAGGGAACAACTCAACAGTGAATGGTGTTGGGGGGCAAGTTTCACAAGGGGGTGATATTAGAGATGGGCCTTGAAGGTTGAATAGGAGTTTGCCAGCGGAGGATAGTCATCCCAGCCAGAGAGAACAGAGGAATACAAGTATTGCAAAGATTCAAAGATGTGACAGATCCCAGTGTGCTTGCACATGTTGAGGTTTACTGTGCTAAAGTCCGTGACTGCTGTAATTTTTGCCTGTGTGTAGAAGTATGGATACATAGGTGTGTTTCTGTGTTTGAGGGAAGGGTGTGTATATATGGGAGGTTGTTAGGAAGGGATGCATGGAGTGGTGGGTAGGGCCCCGTATGGAGAGACTTAATGTGCCTGAATATCTCCAGAAATTTGAGAGGAAGAAGAGCCCTGGTCTGGGACAGGAAACAAGAGGTGGCTAGAATAAAGCAGTTACAACAGCAAATGTTTCCTCAGACCCTCAGTGGTAGCCTGCCACCTGTCACCTTGGACTGGTTCGACTCCCTTTGAAATCTGGCACCTGCCTGTGCAACTTAATCTCCTCCTCTTTCCTTAAGTGGCCCCTCCGGGAAGGCTCAGTGCTAGGAGAGGGTCAAAAAGAAATAAAACCCACCCCAAGCTTGGAAGTAGTTTGTAATCATGGAGGATGATAAGGGAGGTGGGAGATGCTCCTGGCACCTCTTGAGCATCATCGACAAACACAGCTGCCCTTCCCATTTTTGCATTTAGTCTGTCCTGTTCTGCTAGGTTCATACAAATTACTAAGAGACGAGCGACTCAAGCCTTGTTCAATCATTCACTCAGCAATTTACTCCAGAAACTATTCCAGCCCCTCTAAGTTGAGAAAGAAAGATGATTCTTCAATAACAACGAATTCCTCAATGCTTGCCCATGGTGAACTCCCTGAACCTCAATTTTCCATCTGCAAAACTGGCATAGCAATTCTCATCTAACAGGGCTGTAACATTCAAAGGAGATGAAAGGTACGTGGAAGCATCTGGCTCATCACAGGTGGAAATATGCTTTTGGTTGCTCTCCTCCCACACACACCTGCTCTCAGGGACATTGTTTTACTTGGTTTCATCCCCGAGCTGGGTGTGGTTCCCCACGCCACCAGCAGATGGTGCCAACAACGCCCAGCTGGGATCGAGCCTCCAGGCTTCCCCCACGCTCCCGCCCCCTTCCCCGCCTTCCTCCTCCTCTCTTCAAGGCGCAGTCATTCCAGGTCCCAGGCAGAAAGTCACACAAAACACTTAGCGTCCGTCAGCAGATTCCTGGAAGGTCACACTGAATGATGAATGCTCCTGGGTAGGACTGGAGGCTTTCTTTTCTTTCATTTTTTGTCTCCCATGAATTGCATCACTGGGCAGCCTCTTGGCTTTATTCATCAGACTCCTGTGGTTTTTAGACCTTTCCCAATTGTTCTGCGTCTGCTTCCTTTCCAGGCCCCTTCTGGCCAAGGCAGGATATTCAGGGTTGGCTGCGGCCAGAGAACTGGTCGTTGTCCAGCACTTTCCATGGTTACTCCCTCTGCCCATCCTGTCCCCCACTCCCAGAGCCTGAACAGATTGTCGTCCTGGGGACAGAGACCTGACGTTGCTGTGACCCCAGGTGACTGTCTCTGAGCCCTGATTCCCAAATAAAGGGGAGCTCGCCTGGCCGGGAAGAGCCTCATCTTCTGCGTCTGATTTTCCTCGGGGTCAGGGCTCTGGGAGACCCTGGCCTTTGGGATCTCCCTCCCTCTTCCTGTCCACAAATATACTGCTCACGGTACTTTTAACTTTGCCAGCTCTTTCAGCAACTACCCAATATTGGGTCACCATTTGTTTTGCTGGTGTCCTGGGAAGGTCCCAATATAACCTTCTGACCCACTGTTCCCTTATTAGGTATTAGGATGATAGTGTTGATTTTTTGTTGGAAGAATGTGAGCCAGACCATGCAGAGGCGAGACGTATGTAGTATAAGAAAGCACTTGTCTTCTCCACTCTTCTTTTTTTCTTTTTTTAAAGATTGGCACCTGAGCTAACGTCTGTGGCCAATCGGTTTTTTTTTCCTCTTCTTCTTCTCCCCAAAGCCCCCCAGTACATAGTTGTATATTCTAGTCTTAGGTCCTTCTGGTTGTGCATCTTATCTGTTCTTACTACTCACCTTTACTGTGTGCTGGGCAGTGGGAGTTATTATATGTACGGAGATCAGTAAAAATAGACGCTGCCCTCAAGGAGCCTTTGGGCAAGGGGGCGAGAGAGGACGGTTACAAATATAGTTCCTGGAGTGAGACGCTGTAGAATAGACAGAACACTTGGGTCCAGGACCCAAGAGATGGAAGCAGGGATGGCTCTGCTCACCATCATCCCTAGTGACCCAGATGGGAAATTTGTGTTTCCCGTCCTCTCTGCAACTTTAGGCTCTGAGGATCCAGAGGCCTTGGGTCCCGGAGTGGAGATGATACCACCCGAGAATGCAGCAAGAGACCACGAAACTAAGCTACAGCTGCTGCTGGTCATTTTGGGCTCTTTGTGCCAACACTTATCAGGCAAAGAAAGGAGTTACTATATTGGTAGAGGCAAATGGCTCTGATCGTCATGGGGAAGCGGGGCTGCTGCTTCATAATGAGGGCAAGGAGCAATGTGTTTGGCATGGAGGAGCTCCCTGGGGCATCCCTTGGCATTCTCACACTCAATTTTAACAGTAAATGGGGCAAGTTCCACAGCCGTGGCCTAATAAGGGCATGGTAACCAGGGGCTCGGACCCCATTAGGTGAATCCCTCAGGAAAATCCACATAGATCAGCTGAGGTGAGAGCTAACATGGAGGAAACTTAGTGTGTGTGGTGGAGGAGAGAGATGATGAGTTTCAGATATGACCTTGGGACCAAGGCAGCAGCCCCTCTCTATTAAGTTTCCTCAGCGTTGTGGCCAATCAGGACCCTGAAGAAGCTGCGCCTAAATGGAGCGAACAGTGTGAGAGGCAAGGGCGTGGGGTGGGCCGCAGTAGACACTGCTGCTCCTCTTCCACGTCCCTTTGACCTGACGGTTCACTCTCGACTATGGCGCTCCTTTCTCTTAGAGGATTGCCTTGGATAATGGATGCTGCCCTGGAAACGCTTGGAAGGTTATGTCCTCCCTCTGAGGATGGCTTCCAGCCAATGGTTGACTGATGTTGGGATATAGAAGACAGACAGACCCCTTGCCTCAAGGTGGGACAACTCTGTGGTTTCATTTATATTCCACATCACTTCAGCTGAACCCACATCTTTGCTTAGCTTTTTCCACTGCATTATTCTGCTTCCCTCTCCTCCTTAGGGGTCCTCCTGAGAGCCCTCCCTTAATACATCAATTGCACAAGGATCCCTGTCTTGGCCTGTGCTTCTAGAGAACCTGACTTAAGGTAAATAGCTGTGGGAATACCAGGGAAGGAGATACCATTGTCTGGGGGCTCAGAGGAGTCTTTCTGGGGTAGGTCTTCAAGGATGAGTAGGAGTTTGATTGTGGGAAAAGACATTCCAAGCAGAGGAAGAGAACAGCAAGGTATAACAGTCATGTACTCTGTCTCAAGAATGTCAAGCTGTTTTATTTGGCTGGAGTGCTAAGTGCATGGGGTGGGGTGGGCTGTGAGCGGCAGGAGATGCTGACACCAATTCGTAAAGGCCCAAGTAAGGAGACTGGACTTCAAGCTTTAGATCTGAAGTAACCCTCCCTGGACCTCTTCCCTTGCTCTTTTGCAGTTGGCTGAGACCTGAGGGACCACCACTTAGAAATTAATTGTAATATAAAAAGCATCCTTTGTCATATTTCAAGTCACTGGAAGAAGTGGGGTGTAAAACTCATGCTCCCAAATTCCAGCCCAAGGCTTTATCTATTGCTCATAGTAATGAAATCCTCTGACCACTAAAATAATATTTTAACCCACTCCTAAGCTGTGGACATGGATATATCCTGATTCATCTAGTCCTCACGTTATTAAAATACATTGTTCTTCTTAACAATTCCTAATAATTAATAGCAATTCAGATTCATCTCACATTTATTTAGCCTCACTATATGTCAGCCTCTTTCATGTACGTACTCATTTCATTCTCACAAGTACCAGTGAAGCATGTGGTATTATTCCAATGTTCTAGATAAGAAGCGGAGTCACAGAGAGGTCAGAAAATGTACCCAATGGAGAAACTCAGGATTTTTCCACATTACTACCGGAGTACATTTTTTCCTATGTCATTTAGTTTTTGTTGCATAACAAACCACTCCAAATCTTGGTGGATTAAAACAACAACAATTGATTTATTTGATGATTCTGTGGGTTGGCAATTTGAGCTGGGCTCAGCTGGGTGGTTTTTCTGCCGATAGTGGCTGGGCTCACTCATGCTTCTGTGGTCAGCTGCTGGCTGGCTAGAAAGTTCTATCTCTGGAGGCTAGCTTCTTGTGGCCGGGGCAATGGCGGAAAGTGGACCAGGCGTCTCTCCTCATCCAACAGCCTAACTCAGGCTCGAAGAGCAGCAAGTGAAGACAACTCCAGTGTGTAAGTGCCTTTCAAGCCTCTGTTCGCATCGTAATGGCTAATGTCCCACTGGCCAAGTTATGTGGCTAAGCTCAGAATCAGCATGGTAGGTAAGTGGCTGCCCGAGGGCATGGATGCAGGGAGGGAGTAATCTTTGGCTATGTTTTCAAACTATCATGTTCTGTTTTCAAAAACTTTTTTACTATAAAAATGTATATATGTTTGATATATTTATAAATATCATATATGTATGTATATCATGTTAGTTTGGAAAATTGGGGAAATATAGAAGAATCTAAAGAAGGAAAGAAATCACCTGTAATGTACAGAGATAATCATTGTTGACGTTTTAATATGTTTCCTCCTGTCTTATGAGCATATGAGTGAGTGTTTGACTGTGTGTGTATACTTTTGTGTGATATTTTCCTTTAAAAGACTGATATCAGAACCTGCCTTTTTAATTGACATTATATTATGAACATTTCCGCATGTCATCAAATAATTCTTGAAAATACAGCATCTTTTAATACTCTATCATATCTCCCCATCATGTTTTATCTAACTTTACCCTATCATTTGTTTGTTTTTTGCTGTTTAGGTTGCTTCCATTTCTTTCTTTTTTTGTTTTTGGTCATTATAAGAACACTCCATTGAAAATTCCAGAATATAAATCTTTATCCACATTTCTGATGATTTTCCTAGTACAGATTCCCAGAAGTGAATTACTGGATCAAAGAAGATAGCATTTGTAAGGCTTTCAATACGCATTGCTAATTTCCTGGAATTCACTCTCCCGTGGCCCTGTGGGGAATGGCCTGCACTGTGGCACTTTCAAGAGCACTAAGTATTATCTTAAAAAGAGGAAAAAGATTAGTTAGGCAAAAAATGGTACCTTATTTTAATTTGTATTCCTGGTTGCCAGAAAGGATAAACGTTTTAGAAATGCTTATTGACCATTTATAGTTCTTCTGTGAATGTCTTTTTTCTTAAAAAAAGATATGCGTTTTACATTGATTTGTATGAATTGCCCTGTATTAATGTTATCAACACGTTATCATCTAAGTTACAAATTTTTTTCCCTTTAGGTTGTCATTTACTTTTTAATTTTGTTTGAGGAGTGGTTTTTTTTTTGACATATAGGGATTTAAAAATTTTCACTGTTGAATTTATTTTTCTTTCTTTTTTGGTGACAGTCATTGCTTTTAGGTTTACAATGTCATTTTTGATCCATCTCTTAAAAAATGTCAGACGTAGTGGCTTCGCCACTTAGCAGAACAATGTTCAGAAAGGCTGTCTGTCTTTGGAACCAGAACTGACAGGTGGAGCTGATCTCCTGTGGGATGTTTTCCCCTCCAGTGGAGTCTGGCTGAACTGCCTCCAGGGTCCCTGTTAACTGACACAAGGTTGATCAGCAAAGGCCCTTTGGAGCCTTTGTGGCGTGGCTGTGAGCCCGTCAGGAAAACTGCACGGCACTTACACCTGTGGCTCATCCTCTCTCTGTCGGCCCTAGCCTCCCGTCATCCTGGCCAAGAAGCAGGTGCATGCTCTTCTTTGTCTGTTACAATCCTGGTTGGACTTATCACCAGACACTCCAAAGGTCCATGTTACAAAGTAGTTTGTGTCTTCCCCACAGTGTGAATTTGAATCCCACTGGCTGTGAGACTGATGCACAACAATGAGCTGCTTAGCGGGTTGGAGAGCAGGGCCATCACTGTCTAGTCCCTGTACTTCAATGGAGCTTCGTGGTGCAACTTGGGAAGTGTTAAAGTGTTGGTTCTTGATGAACTTTGCACCTGAATGAGATCAAGCCAAGGTATGTGCTAAAGGTGGAAGGAAATGCAATTGCATCGCAGATTCTCCTTTACATTGATGGGCATCTGAGGATAATTTCTTAGCTGGAGCTAAGAGGGAATATGATTGTAGTGGAAAAAGACCAGGGGATTCAGAGATGTTCAGAACTGGATTCACATTCCTTCTTGGCCACTTACTATGTGGCTCTGACAAGTCTTTGACCTTCCTGAGCCTCTACTTCCCATCATGAGTAGACACCACAGTCATAGTGTACTTTTCCCAGAGAACTGTTATGAGTATGGAACGAGCTAATGCAGGCCAAGTGGTTGGCACTAAAGGTTTTCAGTAAATGGAAGATAGTATTTTTATCCAGAAAAAGAAAAGTGATCTAAGTAAGAAAGTGATGGTTTAGGGATTTTGGCATTTTGTGAAAATTTCAAGAATAATTTTTTGGAATGTCAGGGATCTGTTCCTGAGCTTTTCCAGGAGCGTGAGGTGATGGGTCGGTGGCCATGCAAAACCATGGGATAAGAGCTGCATGCCTTCTGTAAGTATTGATTTTGATATTAAAACACACAGTGATATGCAATGGACTAGGATGCAAAAGTCACACGAGCTTCTAGGATAAAACACAAGACTTCTAAGAAATTGCACACCAGTGGGAGGTCTTTTTGGTGCTCAGATGCGCAGAGGTATGAGCTCTGCCTTCCTTGCTAGTAGGGCTATTTCAGTGGAAATATTTGAGAGGCTCTGGATAATGCTAAGGTGCTTCCCCAGAAGGGAGGAGAGCCTTTGGGCAGCCACACGGACAGTGCTCAGAAGGGAGCAGTTTCCTCCCAGCCTTCCTGGAAGAGAACCTTCTGGGAAGAGAGACATGTGGGATCACTCCTCTCTGGGGACATGCACAGGTATCTTTATAAACCCTTGTGGGGGTCATTGGAGCTATTCACAGACTATTTCTTGTTCTTCCAGGTGCTCAATAGGATGGTACTTCCCTGGCTCCTGGAAAGTAGATGCAGCCATATGACTTGTCATGGACAATAAAATGTGAGCAGAAGTGACATGTGTCATGTCTGAGCAGAAGTCTCTAGCACCGGCATTCAGTTCGCCATTTTGCTTTGCCCTGGCTCAATAACCTGGAAAGAGAGAAAGGGGCTTCTCTCAGCCTGAGTCCCTGAATGAGTACCACATATGGCAGATCTCCCAGTCGGCCGTGGTGACATGTAGCATAAGCAAGACATAAACCCTTGTTGTTTTATATCTCTGGGCATGTGAGGTTTTTCCCTTGTTATTGCAGCAGAACCAAGCTTATTCTGGTTGATGTCCTACTTGAGGGCAAACACTGAAAGCAGGTGGCTTCATTTGGCCCACACAGACTTTATGGTGCTGGATTCACAGCTGACTCTCGGATTTCTTTTATTTCTGAGACTTATTGAGCAGCTTATGTGCCTGGCTGAGAAGGTCTGGGTGTGAGGGTGACTGAGCTGTAACACTCCCATTGGCAGCTGTCCCCCCTGACACCAGGGCCCCAGCACTTGTTTGGCTGATGAGGCTGACGAGGAGAGAGAAAGGCAAGGACAAACGTTTGTTCAGTGTCTACTGTGTGCCAAGAACTCTGCTAGGTACTTGCTCTGTGTTCTCTGTAATGATCATAGCAACCTATGAAGTTATTATTATTACTTCCCTTTTATAGATGAAAAAATGATCTCTCAAAGAAGTTATGTAACTTATTCAAAGCTACAAAGCTAGTAAGGGCCCAAGTTGAGATGCAGACACAGGCTGAAGAAGTGGCCTGTGAAGGGAAAGTCTCTTTCCTTCCCATCTCTCAGTTATGTTTCTCTGAAGTGCTGAATCTCATTGCGTTAGATCCAGGAAGCATTTGCTCACCACTCAGTCTGAAAAGAATCTGTCCCCCACCTCTGCGTCATCATTTTTTCTCGCTGTATGTTTTCCTTAGTAACTCTTATTGTTTAATATCTGTCTCACGCAATATGCTGTAAATCCTAGCACAATAAGGACCACGTTGTCTCATTAACCCTTGGGTGCCCGGGACCTGTTCCATGTTGGCACACAGGAGGCATTTAATAAGTGGTTGCTTATGTCAGTAAATAAAGCCTCCTTATGTTGATGGAGGAACTCTTGAAGCGGGTAGTGTAGAGGTTAAAAGCACAGACTCTGGAGCCAGCTTACCTGGGTTCGAACCTCAACTTTGCTACTTCCTAGCTGTGTGACCTTGGGGAAGTTACTTAACCCCCTGTGTCTCAGTTTTCTCATCTGTTGAATGAGGATAATAGTAATATCTTTCCTCATGGTTATTGTGAGGATTGAACGATCTGTAAACAACCTGTAAAGCACTTAGAACAGCGTTCAGCACTTGGTAAGTGCTCGGTGAGTACCAGCCATTTGTAGGTGTAATACTGTTGTTAGAACACATGAGAAAAGGGATGGTACTACACTGTTAGGGAGGCTATAGTATCTGAAATAGTTTGGTGCAGTAGAAAGATCATGGGATTTGCAGTCAGACAGACCTGGAGCCCTCCCTCGCCTCTATGACTTACTAACCAGCTGCCATAGACTGAATGTGTCCCCTCCAAGTTCATATGTTGAAACCTAATCCCTAATGTGATGATATTTGTAGGTGTGCCTTTGGCAGGTGGAGTCCTCATGAGAGGGATGACTGCCCTTATAAAGGAGTCCAGAGGGCTCCCTCCTCTCTTTCATGTGAGGACACAGCAAAAGGATGGTCATCTGTTAACCAGAAAGTGGGCTCTCACCAAACATTGGGTCTGCTGGCATGTTGATCTTGGACTTCCAGCCCCCAGAACTGTGAGAAATAAATGTCTGTTGTTTATAAGCCGCCCCGTCTATGGCATTTTGTTAGAGCAGCCAGAACAGACTGAGACACCAGGTGATTTGGGCAAGCCCATTGTCCGCTCTGAGTTTGTTTTCTTCATCTGCCTAAGCAAGCACATAGACTGGCATCGCTGGAAGGGAGTGAAAATATGAAAAATAATGCCCAAATCAGGAGTGACATACATGTGTGGCAGATTTGGTGTGTCTAGGAGAGGAGACTTGGTCTGTGAAAGCCTCCTGCACAGTGCAGGCGAAGTGCCCGTGTGTGAGGATCTGTAAATGGTGTCTGAACAAAAGTATGAATGAGGGTGGATATTGCTGAATGAATGCAGGCAAGAGGTCGGTGTTGTCCATTCAATTCAGGACTTAAAGGGCTCACCCTGGGGTGAAAGTAGGAGAGATTCTGTAGGTGACAAGGATTTCTTGGTGATTGAGTGAATTCTAGCATTGAGAACTGATCAGATTTTGATGATTTTTCCAGGCACACTGGGTTCATTTTGCCTCTCTCACGGGGCACGCCTGTGCATGAACAGCTCTTGCTAATGTGCTGTAACACGGACCAATCTCAGGATCAAGTCTTCCACTTACTACTGACTATGTAGGAACAAAGAAATCAAAACCATTGCTCCTAAAAGATTCCCCAATGGCTGCGATATTTTGGCTTACCGAGCATAACTGAATTAATTCATGGTTTTCCTAGAAGAGGAATTGAATCTATCGACCTATGGCTCTGTCATGCTTGTTTTGGAGATAGGCCAATTGGTCACATTAATTCTGGGAGAAAATTGTTGTGAGTCAGCTTTTGAACCTCACCTGTGCAGTTAAATGTTGGGTGGTCCTTTTCTCCAGTTGAACAGATTAATCTGTTCCTTGTATAAAGAGAATTGTGAGCTGAAACATTACATCAAACTGCTAGTCTGCACCCTCCACCGTGAAATATCAGCTTTATTAGTTCCATTCTTCAAGACATTGTGAAATAATGAAAAGCATATTGTGTAACCAAGATATGGCAGATTTCAATGCACATATTTCCAAGTGACCGTCTTAGTTTTCTATGTAAGTATAAATTACTTAGTAACAATGGAGTGAACTGAACTATTATTCCCTCAACACAACATTGCTATTATTCACTTAAGACAAAGCCCACATGAGATGCCTCTAGTATATGAAATATATTTTGAGTAATTACGCAATTGCTCAACTACTCTAAAGCATTTGTTTGGAAATTCAGGAAATGGAAGCATCAGCAAATCTAGATTTTAATTAACCTTGAGAGTGATCACAGTGTAACTCTGGGTAAATAAGAGGGGAGAAATTATTATTATTTGTTAAACAAGAGAGAAAAAACTTAAAGGTTAATAAAGTATGCAAATTACCTGCCAAATACTCACTTATTTGTAATTTGCTACCCCATTGTAGAGAGACTGGGGGGAAATTATGGATCAAAATTTTGTGAGCAAAGGTTGACATTTCTTGAGATGATGAAGTGATCTTCTGAAGTTGTTTGAACTAGAAAATAACATTCCCTTCCTTCCCAATACCATCCTATTGTCACAATAAACATGGCAGAAGGTTTGTCGAAAAAAACTCAAGTGACTTCAAAATTGTGCCTAATCAGAAGTTTCACTCTGGTGTCTTTCAAATCAATAAGCATCTTCTATTATCTTCCGGGTACAGTGAATGCAGATACTTTGGGAGGAGACGGAGGAGGAAGATTGGAGGACATCCTAGATTGTTTAATTAAAAAAAAAAACTTCTATTGTTTCACTTTTTACCTCCTTTTTATAAAATATTGGAATGTCAAAGTTAGAAGAAACTTTGTAAGTCATTTAATCCAACCTAACATTGGGTTTCCTCTAGAGCATTCATGACTCACGGGTCTTCTAACCTTGACTTGAAGTTCAGTGGTTGGAGCTTGTTACCAAACTTCTTAATCTCAAGTTCGTGTCCCCCGTGTGCGGTAAGCCAAACACTGAGACATCGGCGCCTGGAGATGGAGAAGATTTATTTGAATTGGCAAAGATGAGAAGGTGGGAGCATGGGTTCACTCAGATACGCCTTAAAAAGAGTAGAAAGTGAGGATTTTATAGAGCTAAGTGGCTTGGCAGGAGGAGCATTGGAGAAGCAAAGGGGTCACTCTGCATAAGCCCGTGGGCAAGCTGGGGGCCAGCCATTGGTGCTCGCAGCCTCCTGGAAGGAATTCTCTTTCTTCTGCTAAACAAGCTCACAAATCCTTGAGACTGGAGTCGCCCCTTAAGTTAAACAAGAAAACAGCAAATTGACCAGATTCACCTGTCTGTGTTGAGGACAAGGTCAAAAGGAAACCATGTTCTTATTGACTATCTACAGTGACCCTCAGGTACTGGCCTTCAACCTCAGTATCCTTTGTGGACACTCATTCCTTCCTAGTTCAGATCTCTTTGACTGTTGATTTCTTCTGTTCTTTTCTATTCTTTCTTTTTTTTTTTTTCAATTTAGCTAAAATTCATTTCCTTGTAATGGCCCCTGGTCCTAATTCTTTCTCCCCCCTCTCCCCATTTCCTTATGCCCTCACAGCTATATCTGATTCTTCCACAGGATGGCCGTGCCCAATGTCTTCCATTTGCCACTCTGAGCCCTGCCTTCACCCTTCTTCACTCTCTCTGCCCTGGGAGGCTGACCTGCATGGAATTCAACGGGACTCCATCCAGGGGGTCCTGTGTGCTTTGACTTCCGGTTGGATTTGGCCATCAGGGTGTCTTGGTAGAAGATTGAAAGGAGAGAGGAGAATGAGTTTTGATGTCTATATTCCCTGGGCTCCTACCTGTGGGGTTGTCTCTAGTTGGCTTTGTCCTTACTGCCCAAATGATTGTCATTGTTTCTTTCAAGGAGACCTTCTCTCTACATGACTTTCTTCAGGTTTCAGTAACCACTTCCTCTATCCATCCTTGTGCCTAGGCGAGACATCTCCCCTGCTTCTAGCCGATCCTCTACCCCTACAGCACTGCAAATAGTCCCTTCGTAAACAAATCCTCCTCAATTAACCTAATTTGATAAAACCGTCTGTTTCCAGTTGGGACTCTGGCTGATACAACAGTCCTTCAGATAATTCTGAAACAACACTATGTACCCACTATATCCCCCCTTCTCCATGCCAATGACCCACGATTCCTCAATTATGCCCAGTATCACTTGGCTTTAAAAATTCTCACCATCCTTTGAAATGTTCCAACTGGGCAGTCTCTCTTATGAAGTATGGGGCCCAGAATTAAAAGCAGTGGTCCTGAGGTGACCAGACCAGAACACAGCAGGATTCTTTCATTGCCTCTGGAGACCATGTTAGTCGTGATCCTAGCTGAGGGCCCACGTCACATGTGTGGAGCTCCTGTGGACGCTCCATCATCTGGTGGCAGCATGCTGAGCTTGTGATCTTGGTTGTAGGATGTGAGGCGCTTGCTGTTAATCGAGACTCAATTACTGGATGTATGATCAACTCTGAGTCCGTAAGTTGGGCTGAAATGCTGATCCCCGACTCCGTTTTGTTCTGAGAGTTAAATGAGCCAGTGTATGTGGAACTGCTCTATAAACTACAAAGGGCTATACAGATATTATTGTTGGTGTTAGGCAGTGTTACTTCTGCCCCTCTCCCTTCTCCCAACTCTCTCCTTTCTCTTCCTCTCCTCTTCAGCAGAACAGGGTGGTCATCTGTTTGCTTTGACAAGGATGTCTCCCAACCCTTCATCTACAGGTCCGTCAACAGCTTAGACATTCCTCAAAGACCAGCTCATGATTGCTGCCTTCCCAGCGCTTTCCCAGATCAATCCAATGAGAACCACTCTCTTCATTTCTACTGGAACATTTTGCTATTCTTACCTCTTAGAAAGCTAGAGGTAGAGGGAATCTTAGTTATCATCTGGTTCTACTTTTTTTGTTTTACGAAATGAATGAGTTGAGACTTAGAGAAGAGAAGCAACTTGTCTAGATTTATGGAGCAAATTAGGGATGGAGTCAGAATCAGAACCCAGGATGTAGGTCTCCCAGCTCAGAGCTGCTCCCAGGACCCCTGCACCTCTGAGAACCGTCCGCTCTGTTCCATGGTGGATCGCGTGTCCTTCCCCTCTTCATCTGTGAACTCCTGGAGGGCAGGGGCTGTGGCTCATTCTTCTAAGTTCTCACCGTAGCAACCCTCACCTTGAGCATGGCCCTGTCTGCTTATGGCATAAATGACAGATGAATTGGGGCTGGAGAGGGAATGAAACTTAAAAACTGGGATTGTTTTTGAGTGGAATGCTAGCTGAAGGCTTATTCATTTCCGCCTCCTTTCTCACCCAAGATGATGTACCCAGAGCCTTTTTTTAATCCAAGGCCAAGATGGGATTATCACTTTTCCCTTTAACTTTAAGTGAACATTTTTGAGATTTCTGTATATAACTGGTGAATTTTGCTGAATAGAGGTTTTGGAACACTGTTTTAAATTAAAAAGGCTCGGCAGTACATGAAAGTGGAAAATTCAGTTGCTAGTAAGTGACTTCCTTGGCTTATTGCAGTGAGAAAAGTTAGCTGACAAGAGTGAATCTTCAAAGAATTAATTTACAAAACTACTTGTTTAACACTGCAGCCTCAGCTGAAAGAGCCAGAGAGTCAGAAAAAGTGCTGAGTCTGGGGAAAGTTAGTGATGGCCTGCGTACCTTGCAAGGAAGGCGAGCCGAGTCAGCATCCCCGGAGTGGGGAATATGGCACCGGGGGGATGAATCTTTCAAATGAGCTGTACTCTGCAAGGCAGCGTCTTGCCTTCCTGAGGTTCTGTGCATAGGGCTTTCAGATGGCATGGCCAGTGTCCTGGAGCCACCTCCTGAGAGCCACACTGAACTGAGAAGCCTGGCTGATTCTTAGCATGCCGTCAAGCTCTTTATGTTTCTCATGGAGCGCAGTAGCCAATGAAGTGATACTTGTGATACTACGCAGGAGAGCACATTTTGTTAAAACTTTTTTTTTTTTTTCAAGCTCCAACACCTGCTCCTCTCTTTCCTAATGTGGTATATTCTATGCTATCTGCAATATTGGCATAGCAGCATGCAAGAAGAATTAGAGAAAGTGTGGTGGTATTCTGAAGATAGCACCAGCTTTGGAATCAGATAGAACTGGGCTTGAGCCCGAGTCCTGCCACTCACTTGCTGATGACCTTTTGTAAATAATTTGCCTCTTTGAGGCTCAGTTTTCTCATCTGTGAAATGGCGACAAAGACAATTACCTTGATAGTCATTGTATTTATGGCAATCGATATCTCTAATTCTAGCTTATGTTCGTACCTAGCATATAATGGATGCTGCTACTGATAATGATGCTGCTGATGGTGATGATGGTGGTGGTGGTCATCATGGTAGTGGTGGTGGTGATGGTGGTGGCCATCGTGGTGGTGGTTGTGTAGCTGAATATCAATGGGGCTTTTTCTTTCCATTTTGAGATATATGATTCTTCATCGTGATTGGGAAGTAGCACCCAAAGACAATAGAATCATGGGATTTCCCTGCTGGAAGGGACTTTAAAGACCATTTTTTTCCAACCTTCTACATGTGATGCCTAAATACATTTAAATTAGTATTTCACCCTCTGTTTCAACATTCTCCTGATGTTGTGGATGGGGCATTCAATAACTCACTAGCCCTGATGTCAATCAAATGATTTCTTTCTGAGCAACAGTTTTTTAATCTGGAAAAGGGGTTGATAATGCCCAGGTATCAAGATTGCTGTAGGGGTTAGAGGTCATACACATTAAAGGTCAAGACAGGCGCGCAATAACTGTTTTCCTTCTCCCCCTTCCGCTTCCCTTGCCGGAAGCTGCTTCTTTCAGCTTTGGATGGCTCTATTGTTTAGCAAGTCCTGACTCCCTGGGTTTCTACCTGTCAGTCTCCATTTCCCTTTTAATGGCCACATGGGATGAAGTGAGTCAGTCTTTCCTAAGATAGCCCTGCAGACATCATACTTCTCATGTATGTCTTCTCACCCCATTTCCTGCATCCTTTGGCCACTTCCTATCATCACATAGTCTCCAGTCCCCTCGTCTTATTTATTCTTCTCTGAGTGTGTGCCTACTTCCTACTCAAACTGGTACTTTTAAGGATCAGAGGTGAAAAGGAATTTAGAGAGTATCTCCGCTTTAGTTTTGTGCCTGGTACAACTGAGGCCCAATGTGAAGAGAATTAATACAACAAGTTCTGCTGGACTCAGGGGCATGGCCCCCAGTTGTGTATTGTGATTGATGTGGTTACAGCTAAGGTGCCCTTACGGCAGCAACTTTTATATTTTCATTGCAGTGTTTCCTTGCTCTTTCCAGAAAGGAACCCAGATACAGCAAAAGGGTTTTCTTGGGTTGTAAGAACATCTAGATTCTTTAAGAATATTCTCGTCTGCTCACATTTTATATCCAACACCAGTTGTTCCTTAGCAAGCCGCTTGAAGTTTGGAGGAGAACCCACTCTTTGAACCCAGTGCAGCTCTAATGGAGAAGCATGGAGCTGGGTATTGTTATTCCACATGGCAACATGGATGGCGAAGGCAGGGTTCGCCTGTGAGATGGGACTAAAGTACCTTCCTCAGTAATATCTCGTAGTGCAAATGCAGGCACGCTATCCCATCTCTCTAAGCCTCAGTTTCCTCTTCTTAAAATGAGGGTTTTGACCTCTTCATTGCCTAACACTAAGGATTGTGGGAAGATTATGTGAAAATAATGTCTCAAAGGACTTTTCTGAACCATAAAGCATGAGGTATATGCACAATTTCTTGCAATCTAGACTGAATCAATTTCCTACTGCCCAATTATCTTCTGTGAATTCATAGCCATTTTGGTCAACTGAGGCAGGCTGCCAAGCTTGAAGTATACCCAAGTCCACCGTACTGGTTTTACCTTTGCTCAAGGTCAAGTTCAAAGGTCCAGTTCTCCTGAATGTCAGTTTTGACTGTATCAGTCCGTGGTGAGTTTTCCGTCTTCTGAACCTAGCCCTACCTGTTGCATTTTTTTTATTGCAGGGCACAGTTACATTCTTCTACGTGATGTTTGTCTTCTCTCCAAACAGTCTCTAGCAAGTTCTGCCAACTTCAGCTCTCACAAGGCTCTCCAATCAAATCTCTCTTTTGCGTTTCACAAGTGTGTAAAAATAGAGACTATGAACCAAGAGATAAGAGTTGAGAACATGTTAAGAGCTTCCTTCAATTTATAATGCTGTATTTTTTTTTTGAGGAAGATTAGCCCTGAGCTAACATCTGCTGCTAATCCTCTTCTTTTTGCTGAGGAAGACTGGCCCTGAGCTAACATCCATGCCCATCTTCCTTTACTTTATATGTGGGACGCCTGCCACAGCATGGCTTGCCAAGCAGTGCCATGTCCGCACCCAGGATTCGAACCAGCGAACCCTGGACCGCTGAAGCAGAATGTGTGGACTTAACCACTGTGCCACCTGGCCGGCCCCTATAATGCTTCGATTATAATGAGGTTAGATGTTTTTCCTAAGTTTTTGGCTATTTGTATTTCTTTTCTTTCTTCTTTTTTTTTTGGTGAATTCCCCATTTGTATTTTTTCCCGCTGCCTTCAGCGTTTATTTTTCTAATTGATTCTCATAGGGTTAAATTT
Source organism: Equus quagga (assembly GCF_021613505.1). Classification (NCBI taxonomy): domain Eukaryota; kingdom Metazoa; phylum Chordata; class Mammalia; order Perissodactyla; family Equidae; genus Equus; species Equus quagga. The sequence continues at coordinate 129,906,601 of NC_060271.1, read as the reverse complement.
GTCATATTTTTCTTTTTGGTTTTTATTATTTTATTATTATAAAATAATAATAAATATAATTATAAATAAATAATAAATATAAATAAAAAAATAATAAATATAAATAAATAATTATAAAATAAAAAATAAATATAAATATATTATAAAATAATAATAAATATATGGCGAAACCTCAAAGTCTTCTTATATATGAAGATTATGTAAATATTCATCAAATATATTTATTTATTTAAAAACATGAAATCTTCAATTCATCTAGAACTTAGGTTATACAATGTAAGTCAGGGTTCTAGTATGGTATTTTTTTTTCCTAAAGGGTTAGCTAGGAGTTTCATGGCCATTGCCACATGGAACCCTCTCCCCTCGTAGATGAAATACCTTCTGAAGAATAACAGAACTATGTTGTCCTATTGATTTTCCTGCCTATATTGGCAATAGGCTGCTACTCTCTCTGTTTCTATTATTTTAGTTTTTAAATTCGTTTTAATGTCTTTTATGGCATGGCTCCCCTCCTTTTATTTCTACCGTTCCCTGCTCCCTCCCCTGTAATGTCCCTTTTAATTTTATAGATTTATTCCTACAGATAAACTTGAGCATGTTAAGTCTCCTAGGATATTCCATTGTATTTGGACTGAAATTGCATTCGTGTTATTGGGATAGATCAAACTCCAGAAAATAACGTAAGGAAACAGAGCAGAGCAGAGTAGAAACCCAGAGTCGTATAGAACTAAATGGTAGAGCAGAAGTTATGAGGGAAACTCGGTGGAGAAAAAACCGGAAGAGGGGTAAGAGCTCAGAGAAAAGAGGATGTAAGGACAAACTGGAGACAGAATAACTGCTGGGCCTAAAGGACAAATCACAAATCATATTTTCAAAATACTACAAGATAAAATTTTTCTGAAGCTACAGGAAGTTGTGAACCTATCATGTGAACCATATCAGAAAGATTACTTAAATATGACAAATATCTCGCCATATCCTGGTGAAAATACTGAATTCCATGGATAAAAAAGCAATCCTAGAAAACTTCATGGAGGAAAAATCCCCAGAAAGTCCAGTGGGAAAAGTCAAGGAGGGAGGCCTGAGACTTCTCTCTGCGACATTGGATAAAGGTAGTCAATGGGACTGCATTTACAGAGTCTGGGAGAAGGCGTATGATTCCAAAATGCTACACCCAGGCAAACTGTCATTTATAATTTTAATAATCAACAGACATTTTCCTATTACAAAAGAAAAATAGGTGTATTGTAGAAAATAAAAACATACTATTAAAAATTTAAAACATCTTAAAAAATCAAAAAGACTTGGAATCCAGACTTTTTAAACGCCAGTTTCTGCACTGCTCCCTTTCTCTTGCAACTGCGTACAGCGAGGTTTCGGGACTATGTGGATATGACTTATTTATGCTCATTCCGTTCCCCCGGCCCTTGCAGTGATTGACTGAAGTTTGGCTTTCTATTTGTGCTCCCTACCAGGCAGAAGCATTTGATTTTGGTTTTAGTTAAAGTGAATTGAGAAACAAGTTACGAATGAACACACAGCCTGGAAACAAATGGACTTGTGTGCCTGCAGATTTGAGATGCCTAGATCCCTAAGCTTCGAAGGAAAACAGGCGAAGCTGAATGGTTTCCAAATGGAATCAATTCTCAGTGAACCAGAAGAGTCAAGAGGCTCATTTGAAGTCAGGGCAATTGCCCTGAGCAGAGCTGGGCAGATCCGGGTCTGTATACTCACTTCTTCACTTACTTTGTGTGAGCTTGGCTTCTTACATCATAGAGCCCTTTTTCTTTTCTTTTCTTTTTTTTTTTAGCACATACAAAATGATAATTATGTTCCTCTTCTGTAGTTGTTGTGAGGGTTAAACACAGTGATGTCTATAAAATGTCTAGCACAGCCAGGCACTGAATATTAACTCATTAATAAATGGTGGCTGTTCATTAAGATAACAATTTAGTAAACACACAAGCTTCATTTCAATGCTATATAAAATCAGTGGATGCTTCAAACCAAGAGCTCGAGAGATTAAGCATTCCTTCAACATCTGGCCAAGTAATTAATTCTCATATTTATAAGCTTTGGCGGTACATTATCAAGGAAGGTAGGCCTCTTGTGAATTATAACTTTTTAATTAATTCACTTCACGGGTGCTGATCAGTACTAATTTATAGCTTAGTTTGCATATCCTTGAAGGAGGTAAAACTGTGCATCTTCGGTCTGCATATACACACGCCCCCCTCACAGTTTGCTCTGAAAGGTCCCTGTCCCTCCTCCCAGTCTTGCTTCTGTGCGTAAGATGTTCCCGCAGTTTTTAATGGTCCTGGCCAAAGAGACAAGTCGTATAGTAATCTGCCCCATTTGCAGGCCATTAGGGGTAGCTTTCCACTCTGCTTTTTTCCTTCTATCAGCTCCATTTTCTGCCCCTGTTTGTTCTCAAGGGATCGGAGCCAAATGCCATCAGCGTGGCTTAGTGGAAAATCTTTAGGCTTGGTGCCAACAAACTTTGGTCGAAGTCTTGGTCCTGGGAGCTCTTTACCATTTATGTCATGGGGGCTGTTACCTATCCTCTCTGACTCTCAGTTTCCTCTCTGAGGAAGATGGGTTATGGAATATCTCCTTTACCAGGTTGTTGCAGGAATTGGAAAGATAACCATGTTACGGGGAATTGCTCTGTTCCCGGCTATTTCAAAGGGGTGGGTGTTGCAATCTCAGAAACAATGAAGCCATTTCTTTGCACAGGATGAGAAGAGATAAGCTTCTTTCCTTCCTGACTTCTTCCAATAAAGGGAGAAAAGGGACACACAGAGAAGTAGAAAGAACATCAGACAGGAGGTGGGCGTTCTAGCTCTGTCACCTGCTGCCTGCACACGAGAGACACTGTCAAGATTGGCAAGGGCTTGGACCTTGCTGGCCGCGTTTCACCCTGAGAAGTGGGGAGTGGGGTTGGGGACAAGCCTTGGGGAGAGAGGCTGTCAAGGGCATGAGTCTGAGTCTAGGCATGGCTGCTGTTTGCTGTGTGAGCCTGGGAAACCTGCATAACCTTTCTGAGCCTCATTTTCCTAGTTATAGAGTTGAGGGTGATGATAACAGTACCTCGGATACAAAATAGGGATTAGATAAGAAATGAGTGTGGAAGTGATTTATCAAGTGTAAAGCGCTGCACAGATGGTAGTTATTGTCATAGATGATCTCAATTATCCCTTTCAGTCCTAAAGATTTGTGATTCTAAATACAGCAGTGTGAGCGAGAGGCTTATTTTTTCTCGAGCAGCTATCGATATGATTTCCTCTGACTTTCCAGTTCTTCCCATGGCACTCTCTGCTCCTCAGGAGGAAATGTCCCTCTCCTTGGGGGCTGGGACTACCACAGGGATGCTGGGCTGACTCAGGAGACTGGGCCAAGCTGAGTGCCCCTGGGAAGGGGGGATTTAGAGGTGCAAAGTATAACCTGATCGTTTGAGGTTTGAATCCAGTTTTCTTGAGTCAGATTCAGATGTTTCAAAACCCTTTTCTTTAAACCCAAAATCTCCGAGAGAGCTCAGAAGGCTTCTTAGACATGAGCTAGCCTTCATGGGGAGGGCGTAGAAGGCCATTCTGACGAACACAGTGTAAACGAATCTGAAACATATGGGTTTGATTTGCCCCCTGATAGGCACGTTTAAGTACTGAGCAGAAAAAGTCTTGGAAATGTGGATTTGGTGTTTCCCTGCTAAACTCTAAACATTATAAATAGATCAAGATGACGGGGAAGAAAACATCCCTTCTCCCTGTGGTTAAGCGTCCAGCTGGCAGGAGCATGGCCAGACTGGAGCTAACTTCAAGTATCCTGATGAGCTCCCTCCAACTCCCCAGGCCCCCATGCCGTTGGACGAGCGAGCCTTACCTGTGTGATTGGGTCCCTAAGTTGTGGGCCCAGCGCAAAATGAAAATGCAGGTCTCCCGCTTCAAAAATGAAGAATTTCAAGACGACGGCAGCAGAGCATGAAAGGGAGCAGGGTGACAGGCCCGTGAAGTTGACTCTACTTCTCTGCCTAGCACACGATTCTTCTCCTTCTTCTAGGTCACGTCCCCAGCTTGGATCGTCTGCTTCCTTCTCACAGAGCCTTCCTTGACTCTCCAGGGGAGAGAGGTGCCCTCCATTGTGTTCCCGTAGCATCTTTTTCTCACTTCCATCAGTGCTCCTGTTAACCATAATGGACTGTTTTTGTATTCATCTACATACCCAACAAACATCAATGGAACTGCCTACTATGCATTGTACACTGTGCCGCGTGCTGGCAAGCAATTCTGGGAGCCTGGAGGAGGGGAACATAGCTCAGTCTGGGAGAGTCTAGAACTGAAGTTCTTTTTAGCAGGCAATGCTTGAATTGAGTCTTGAAGGATAAGTCACTTTAAGAAGAGGATTGGAAAGACATGAATCAACAAGAGCAAAAGACACAGAAGTAAGGAACAGCTTGGTACATGCGGTGTTGATCGGGCATGAGGCTTCAGACAGGGTCTGACGTTAGACGGGGCTGGAGAAGTAGTCAGGCATGACATTAGTGAGGGGCTTGTAAGCCACACAGCTTACTTTGTCTCATCTAGGAAGCCACTGAAAGGTTGTAAGCAAGGAGTAAAGAGTCAGATTTGCATTTTAGATTAATTACTGTGGTTGCAGTGGGGATAGCAGATCAATACATGTGGAAGCAGGTAGATAAATTAAGAAGTGATTCCAGGCAAGAAATAATGATGACCTGAAATAAAATAGCAACCCTGGGGAATGGGGAGAAATGTATGGATTCAAGAGATAGTTAAGGCGTAAGACAGGCAAGACTGAGGGGATACAGTGAATGAAGGAGGGAGAAGCAATTGAGATAAATCCTAGTTTCTAACATTGGTGACTTGTTCTATGTTTGTAATTCAGACTGAGAGAAATAAGTAGAAGCCTTTTTTTTGGTGGTGGGTGGGGGCAGGGGATGAGGGTGGGAGTTGAACAACTTGAGTTTGAGGCTCCTATTGGGTGCCTATGTGGAGATGTGCAGCAGCCAGTGGATACGATGGTTGGAAGCTATGGGGAGACGTCTGGCCTGGAGCTGTGACTTCAGGATGTGAGTGTATAGGTGGCAGTCAAACCCCAACCTCCATTCAATAAACTCATCCTACATTCTCATTAAGACATGATTGGGTGGGTTCCACTGTATTTGGCAAAGGAAGTTCTAAAATCCAGGGCAATTGGGATGGGATAGGAAGCAGCAGATTGAAGAGTAAATGGAAGGTGAGGAGGTAGAAGTAAAGAGATCAAACAATTAATTCTAGAAGCTTGGCTAAGAAGGAAAGGAGAGTTTTAGATGGTGGGCTAGAGGGATTTGAATCAAGGGAGATTATCTTTAAGATGCGTATTAGTTTCCTATGGCTGCTGTAACAAATTACCACAAATTCAGTGGCTTAAAAGAACATACGTTTATTCTCTTACAGTTATGGAGATGAGAAGTCCTAAAATCAAGGCGTCAGCAGGGCTGCATTCCTTCTGGAAGCTCTCAGGGAAGAACCTGTTTCCTGCCTTTTCTAGCTTCTAGAGGCCATCTGTGTTTCTTAGTTTCGGGCTCCCTCTGTGCATCACTCGCACCTCTGCTTCTGTAGTCACAACTTCTCTGACTCTGACCCTCTTGCCTCCCTCTTATTAGGACACCTGTGATGACCTTTGCCCGGGTGGAATCCAGGAAAATCTCCCCATCTTAAGGTCCTTAACTGAGTCAACCTGAAAGTCCCTTTTGCTGTGTAAGGTAACACATTGATAGGCTCTGGGAATTAGGACACAGACGTCTTTGCATGGGGGCGTTATTCTGTCAGTCATAGGATGGGGGAGAATTGAGCATGTTTGAAGTTGGAGGAAAGGAGGTAGGAAAGAGCGAGAATGGAGGAAAGAGAGAGAGGGAGGGAGGGAGGGAGAGGTTGGAAGTGAAGGAGAGGAAGTGATAATAGCGGACATCAAGAGCAGGTGGAGGAAAGATTGGGAAATTGGGAAAAATCAGGTAATGATGGGAGTAGGTATGTTTGGATTTACAGTTAGGGAGGCATGAGGTAGCAGGGCTGTGAGAGGGGTTTCGTAGGGGGCTGGAGGTGGGTAGGAAAGGGGTGGAATAATTGTTGAAGGGATTTCGGGTGGAGGTGAGGGTAAGCCAAGGAGTTGAAGGGAGGTGCTGAAGATTCAGCTGGAATGGGGTGATGAATCTGTAGTTGTTCCAGTCCCACGGTATGCTCTTTTCCCCGAGAGCGCTGAACCACTTGGGTGTAGAAATGCAGAAGATGCTGGATCTTACTGGGCAAGGATGGCAGAAGCTATCACTATGGCCCACTGATTAACCATGGAGCCTGTGATGGTTAATTTTATGTGTCAACTGGACAGGGCCATGGAGTGCCCAGACATTTGGGTAAACACTATTCTGGGTGTGTCTGTGAGGGTGTTTCCGGATGAGATTAACATTTGCATTGGTAGACTAAGTAATGCAAGGTGAGCTGGCCTCTTTCAATCAGTTGAAGATCTTAATAGAACAAAAAGGCTGAGGAAGAGGGACCTTTGCCTGCCTGAGTGCTTGAGCTGGACACTGGTCTTCTCCAGCCCTCAGACTGGAACTACACCCCCACCTCTCCTGGGTCTCCAGCCTGCTGACTGCAGATCTTGAGACTCTGCCTCCATAATCGCATGAGCCAATTCCTTATAATAAATCTCTCTCTCTCTCTCTATTTGTCTATCTATCTATCACCTGTTGTTGTTTTTTTTTTTCTGAAGACCCCCAGACTAGTACAGACTTTAGACTGGGCTAGAAAGGAAGAGAGACCAGGAGGGTGTTGGAAAATGGACACTATTTCACATAAGTAGGACCTGGAGGTCTCTTCAAGGTCAGAGACAGATGTAAGGGGAGTGAAGGTGGGACAGATATGGAGAAACTGGAGGTGGTGGTCAGAAGGCAGGCTGCTGGAAGTTAATATTCATCAAACGCCAGGGCGCCACCTCCAAAGATCCTATTAGGTGGGGCTGGGGTGCGACCAAGCATGTTTCATCCATGACTGCACAGCGCACCCAGGATTCGGAACCTCCTTATGAGGAATGACTGGCAACCCGTGTGACCCGGGGTGGGAGGACCGACCCCTGTGCCCGTCATCTGAGAGTGCTACCCCTGCTGCCACGGTGTGGTGGACGTCTTCCTGGATAGGGACCTATCTCTGCCTGTGCATGCGTGCACTCGCCCCACTTCCTCTAAGTGCGGTCACTGTGACTGCATCTGAGGAGGGTAGCTTCGTTCCACACTCTCCGGAGACACCGGTTGCCTGCTCTTCTCGTGAGTGCAGGCATGGCTTCCCTTTCTGTTCTGAGCTGCCCACCTCTTCTCTTTCAGTGTTGAATCCCACTGCTCTGTGGAGAAAGGAGGGGTGTTGTGAATGCCTTTTGGGAGCAAGACTCACTTTTTTATTGGCGTCTGAGCTGAAAACAGATTCTGCTCTCAGGTAGAAACATAGACACCAAGACGTTTTCTGCATCACAGTATTAAAGAGAAGTCCTGGCGGCAACAGTCGGAGGTCAGGAGGCTATTGGTCTGTGACCATTTCATGCTGTATACCCCATGGGGTGCACCCACACACCCCACTATATACAGCGCCTTGTAGAGTAATGAGTGTGTCGTGGGCCCTCAATAAATAGCTCTGCTCCTCCGATCAGATGGACCATAAGAATGAGAATTCTAAAGGACCAGTGAACTCAACTTTGAAAAGCACTAAAAAATGATGAAATGCTTGCTAGGTGCCAAGAACTAAGGCAGACTCTATATACATTACATCATTTCATTCTTTCAACAACTCTGTGATGCAATTATTACCCTTATCTTAGAAATGGTGAAACAGAAGCCAAAGAAAAGATTTGAACTCTTCAATTTTTGGAAATTGAGAAGTGAGAAATGACCACTTTCATACCTCCTATGGTGTGAAAACTGTATTATTAGAGGTAATATTTATGGCTGTCAGTTTTCATCAGAACTTATTTCCTCCTTTGTTAATTTGGACTTTATTTTTCTGCATACGGTGCTTCGGTTTGTCTTTTAATCGGCATCATCCTGCTGCATCTCTCTCACCTCTGTGGTTAACAGTTTGTACTCTGGCTGTGACAAATTCTAAGTTCAAACAGTATTCCTGGTCAAGTATTTTTTTTTTTTTAATTTCACTTTATTTAGGAAGACTTGAGAAGAAAGAGGCGTATGTTTAAAACCTGGAGCAGCCAGAATAAGAACCTGAGTAGAGCTCCTTGGACTGGAGCATCTTCTCTATTTGAGACGTTACACCATTGTGTAACACCACAGTCAACGCTCAGAACTTAAGTGTCTCCCTCATACCTTCTCTCCTACTCAGTGATATTAATTTTTCCTCTGTAAAACACTGTAAATATTCCAGATCTTTGAGAAGTGACCTCTTTCTAGCCAAAGAGTATTTATCCCGTCTTAGGAGGGTTAATCTTCTTTCTTGGCATCTATCTGAATAAACAGTGAGATTCTGCGGCATCTGAATTTTGCATTCAGATCAGCATTCTTAGGAAAGCAAGATGACCTGATTTTTATTTTCCCTTGTAAGCATGTTGTGATGAATCCACAAAAATAACTGTGCCTTTCCCCAGGTCTGGTGGATAGCTTGCGTAATGGTGTTATTTCCAACAGGGCAGTAGTTTTTGGGGAAATACAGAGGGTGCAGGCAGGGAATAGACAGAATCGGAGAAAGCTTCAGGAAAGGAAACTCAGTGAGACTTGGAAGTGACTGACCGAGGAAGAGCCCGGGAGCTCTCAGTCCATGTTTTCTCCTCATTATTCTGCAAAGTAGAGAGGCAGAGGAGGAGTGATCAGAAGGGCACGGAAAGAACAAATCACCGGGAGACAGTGCCTCGGGTGTCCGGAGGCAGGGAAATCTGTCAATGGCGTGAATGCACTGGCGAGAGGAAAGGCCATTGAGTGTGACCTTCAGCAGGACACCAGGACTTGCAGGGCTGGGGGGTGGGGGACTGGATGGCAAGTGTTAGGGAGATGGGTAAGACTGAATCAGTGAGGGAGAGAGGGGAGGGGAGCTGGGAGCTGACCCTGGGGAGGCAGAAGGGGATAGATCTGAGAAGCCAAGGTGCAGCTTGGTACTGTGATTCAGTGCCACATCAGGGAAGCAGACGAGCGGATTTGGGGATCAAGACCCAGGCCTCGAGTTGCCACACCTCTATGAGCTTCAGTTTTCAAATATGCAAAATGGGCACAACCATAACGCTTCCCAGTGTTCTGAGAATTAAATGAGGTGATGGACACTGCGTAAAGGGTTAGTCCAGAGCCAGGGGCTGGGAACACAGGAGAAGGGCCATGCATACTGGTTCTGTCTCGCTTCTTTCCCAGAGGAGGGGGTCAACTCTGAAGCAAAGGAAGAGACAAAGGGGAAGGTCACGGAGGAGAAGGGGGAGTGGTGGGGAATAGGGAGCTTATGTCAGTGGCTCCCAAACTCAAGCCCATTTTGATCTTTAATCCTAATATTTGTATTTCTAAATTAGCACTGCATTTCAGAGTGTCAAGTTCATCTGACCAGCACTCTGCCTTCACCCAAGTGAGGTAGTTAAGCCTCATTTCTTGATATAACTGAGGCCCAGAGAGGTTGGGGCTTGTCCTATGTCACACAGCCTGTGAGAGGAGAAACCGGGGTGAGAATATTGCAGTGAATTCTGAATTCTTCCTACTGGTGTTAGAAGCAGGGGTCCCCGGGCTGGCCGGTCCCCACCCCACCTGGCCTGGGGCTCGTTGCCTCTGGAAGAGGGAGCACAGTGAATCCACAGTGGGGATCTGGCGCCTCCCCCATCCAACCACACCAATGACCTTCACAGTGAAATTTCTCCTCAAATCTGGTGAGAGTGTCTGACTAGGGGAAGAGTGAGTCACTGCTGGCCTTAATCGGAGCAGAAAAACGAACGTGCTAAAGTCATCAGGGGTGCGGGATGGAAGCACCGGATGCTGTTTCCTCTACAGTCTGGGACAGAATGTCCTTGGGAAGGTAAGAGCCACTCGCTGGTGAGAACCTCTGATAGGAAAAGCTTCTGCTCTCAGGTCACAACGTCCCCAGCCATGCTGGGGCTGCAACTCCCCCCATGGAATCTCCATACAGGCCAAGTTTATGTTACACTGATTACACTGGAAGACAAAACATTTTGTACGATACCAACAAAAGCCATGGATAAAGGAGGTTATTTAAAAATGAGCCTTGTTCTAAAGAGAAACCTGCTTTCAGTCATAACCCATTTCCCATGAGGTTCATTGCAAGCAGAAATCAATGTAGTGTCCGCGGACCTAGTGGGTGTCTGGAGCGCCGGGTTCTGGTTCTGGCTGGGCACTGACCCTGCGTGACCCTGGGCGGCTTCTTTCCCCTCCCTTGCCCTCAATTTTCCTATCTGTAAAATCAGAGATTTGGGCTATAGCTCCAAGGCCCTTTCCAACCCCGGTCTGCCAGCTCCCACTTCCTCTCCAGTGGTAACACACTTACAGAAGCAAGAGGTGGTTAACTGGGAAAGTCTTTGTGCTGCTGCTTACCTTCTTTCCTCTGCCCAGAACAACTTTCACGTCCCGGCTTCTCTACCTGGAATCCTCTTTTTCCTTCTTTACACCTGGCCCAGGCTCACTGCTTTCACAAGCCCTTAGGCACTGGGGTGAGAGGCTGGATACTTTGGTCATTTGCTGGGGCTGCCCTAACAAAGTGCCACAAACCAAGGCGCTTAAACAAGAGAAACTCATTGTCTCACAGTTCTGGAGGCCAGAACTCCAAGATCAGGGTGTCGGCAGACCTGGTTCCCTGTGTGAGAGAGAATCTGTTCCAGGCTTTCTCCTAGCATTTGCTGGTTTGTGGCAGTCTTTGGCGGTCCTTGGCTTATAGATGCATCACCTGGGTCTGTTTTCATCCTCACATAATGTCTGTCTCCACACTTCCCCTCTTTATGAGGACACAAGTCACGTTGGATGAGGGACCCACCCTACTCCAGTATGACCTTATCTTAACTAATCACAACTCTATTTTCAAGTAAGTCACATTTGGAGGATCTGGGGATTAGGGACTTCAACTTAATGAATTTTGGGGGGACACAATTCAACCCACAACAGGTACCCTCGTGTGTGTTCCTGGGCTTCCTTCCGTTCTGGCCCTATCACACTGTGGACCCGTCTCTCCCAGAGTGGCCTGAGCAGCAGACCTGATTCAGCCAGAACCACATGTCTGGACTGTGGGCCAAAGAGAGCAAACACCAGCGGAGTTCACGCCTGACTGTGGGATGAGGGAGACCGCGCCCAGCTCTTTGGGGGAGGGGCATCAGCTGGAAGCTGGGCGGAGCTACAGAGGAGGGAGGCGTGGTCAGGGAGGAGAGGACCAATCAGGAGACGGCAGGTCCACCCAGGTTACCGCTACCTAAAAATAAAGACGATCATTCCTGTGGTCAGAGCCCTCTGCAGTTTGCACGCACCCTCCGTTTGACAATTTCTTTTGGCATGAAAACCCTGGATGGGCAGGAGATGTCTTTTGCCCTGGTGACACCTTGCCAAAGTAGTGTAAATGGGCCCTCAGCGCGCGGTCGGGGACTCACCTGCCTGGCTTTCTGGCCCCCTTGTCTCTTCAGAGTCTGACTCCAGGCTCCAACCCCGGCTCTCCCTTGAGGACTGGCCTGGCTGCCCGCCCTTTGCGTGGTTACCTCTTTGTCTCCTCCGATTTCATTCCGCAAAATTCCCCTTGCAAAGCCTAACGGCGGGGGGATTTTTAGGGGGCAGCTCCATGGCTGCCTCAATTGTGAAGTTTCTTTGACACGCCCACCCTCTGCGTGCCTAAGTCTGAGAAGCAGAATGTCTGTGCGTGCTGGCTCCTGCATTTTTTGGCTTGTGACTTCAGTGACTTCCGATCTGGCTGAGCACTGTCATAGGTAATGCCCTTCCTAACCCGGGGGCGCAGGCTTCTAGTCCTGCTTCCCCTGGGTGGCCCCGGAGACCAGCCCCCTCAGCTTCATCTGTCCTGGCCATCAGGGCGGGACCAGACATGCCCACTTCAGTCCCGGACAGAGTATATCCCCAGTTCCAGGCCTTCCCCACTGAGGCCACCGGGGCTGGGCCTCTGGGTGGCTCCTCTGTCTTGGGGAGCTGTGAGCCACCCTTAGGCTGCTGTCCTCTGGCTCCTCCTCTCTGAGCCCCTAAGACCTTTCCCAAGGGAGTGCTTCCAACCCAAGCCTCCCCTCTCCCAGCCAAGAGAAGGCAGAGCAGAGGGAGCTGCTGCCCAGGGCCCTCCCTGCTGTTTCTGCCCCAGCACAGGGTCTCGTTCCACCTCCTCTCTGAGCCATAAAGAGTGGGCTTAGGAGTCTGAAGGACTTGGGTTCGAATCTTTCCCCCACTTATTAGGTATAGCTTCTTGGGCTAGTGTCTCAACTGCTGTGATGTTCAGTTTCCTTATTTGTAAAATGAGAATATGAATTTCAACTCCAGTTAGGAGAATGAAGTGGGATAACGTGTGACAGAGCACCCACCACAGAGCTGGCACACAGCAGACCCTCGGCTCATTTTCCTTCTCGTCTCCCTTCCACCCTACTTTGTCTGTCTCTCCACTGTCTGGCCAGCTGGTCTCTCTGGAGGTGGTCCTCAGTCCCGTTTCTACAACATGTGCATGACATCTCTGAAAGCTCCTCCCCACTCCAGAAGGTGAAGGGTTGGGCACGGTGCCGCTGGTGGCCTGTTTTACCGAAGAGGAACCTGAGTTCAGAAAGGTGACTCTGCCATGGCCAGCTTGGAGCCCAGGCTTTCTCAAGTCTCCCTTCTGATTTCTTAGCCTGGCTGGGCCATGGCCAAATACGGGAAGCATGCGGTGACTAGCGGTGCGTGGAGTGGGGGGTCTGAGGGGTGGGGGGAGGGGTGAATGACCAGATCTTAAATTCGATCCCGTTATCTTTGCCAAATTGATGTCTGAGACGTGAGTCTCCTCAGCCTCATGGGGCACCTGCCTTCCCTCCCATTCTGTTTCCCTCTAGCTGTACGCATGTGCTTAACTTTCACCAGAACCTTGTAGCCTTTTGTAATGTGTCCCATAAAAATACTACTTTGTTTATTTATTATCTGACATGAGTCCCTCTTTGTTTCCTCTTTATGTCTGAAAACTTGCTTACAAGTTCCTTGGGGGCAGGGACCACATCTTCTGCTTTTCTTGCATTTCTTTTCTTAGTGTTGAGCACATTGCTGAGCTCATGATAGGTCCTGGAAAGATTCTATTGTCTGCTTTTGAGTCTACACAAGCAATAGAAGCTGTCCATAAGCTAGGTGGATTACCAAGCGAGCTCTATTATTTCATTATTTCATTTGATCTTCTCACCCACCATGTGTGTTAGTTATTGCGGTACGGAATATAGGAAAACTGAAGTTCAGAGACACTCAGCAACTTGCCCAGGGTTGCACAGCTAGTAGTTTTGAAGCAGTAGGTGGGACTGCAGGACCTGGATTGAGCAAGGATTAAGGTACATAGCACAGTCAAGCACATGCTTGGGTTCCACAGAATTTAATCTCATGGCTTAAGCCTGTCCCAGTCAAGGGACATAACCAGAGTGATAAATCTGATCTGTATCCTTAAGATGGCTGAGTTCATCTTTCGCCTCAGACTGAAAGTCTCTTTAGGAAATCATTTCCTTATGTTAACTTTTTTAAAATGAAGTTTTTGGACTAAATACATATTTTCCATTTTTTTTTTATTGCATGAGCACAGTATTTATCTCATCGAGAATTATGATAAACCTCCTGAATGTTTCATGTTTTTCACGATTCATATGGAACAAATTAAAAACAACTTTCCATAGTCTGAATTGCCCCAGAGAATGGCTCAAAGACTCTTCCTCCTGCCTGCTCCCTCCGACTTCCTGTCTGCCTCGAATTTCACCACCTACAACCTGCGAGAGTCTCAGGTGAAGAGGATCCCCACAAAGCACCTGGCCCCTCGTCCCAGTGATGCGGGGTCGGTGAGCCGAGGAGTCGAAAGAAAGATTTCTTAGACTCTCAAGATCTGGCAGTGGTGCTCTTTTATTTAGAGAATAGTGTGGAATAGCATGGGGACAGGACACATGGGCAGTCAGAGCTTCTGCTGCTGCCCCCGCTGGCATGGGGACAGGACCCATGGGCAGGCAGAGCTGGTGCGTGGGGACAGGACCCACGGGCAGTCAGAGCTCCTGCTGCTGCCCCGACTTGAGGGTTAGGGCTAAATTTAAGGCCTACGTATGTGAGTCATCTCTTTATAAGACAAAGAATATGTAAAAAAGTTAAAATGGTAGATAAGAATCAAACCGGATTGAGTAAATGGCAGAAGTCACCGCTTGAATTTTATCCTCGGCTAAAGACAAAGGAAGATTTGTGGGGGGGCGGGGGGGGGTCAGTTACATGAGGTTGCCAGACAGTAACCAACTTAAGTTCTTGCCTCTGGCATTGGCTAAGAGCTTCTAGAGATAAGACCATCCCCCCTTCTTCCTGGCACAGAGAGGGAGGCATTTTCACAGATAGAGGTTTCCCTTAGAAATGTAAATGTTTCCCAACAAAGGGGCAAACAAATTCCACTCCTTGGAGCCTGAATCTCATCTGTAGTTTTAAAACTAACCAGCCTAAAAATCCTCATCACCAGCACATCTGGAGGCTTTTACTGGTGGGCCGCCATGTCCTATGAGGGAGAGGGTGTCATTTAAGATGATTTTTGTTTGTAGGCACACACAATTGGGAAGATTGGTAATTTTTATTACTGAGTTCAGGTTTTAAATGTACTTTGTCAGTCACTTCTGTCAGTATTTTAAAAAAGGAAAATGTAAGCCACCAACATATGAGCTTTCAAAAGACGCACTCTGCCAGAACATGTTTGTGACGCTGTAGGTGTCAGTGAGTCTGCTGGTTTCTAGGATTTGAACTGTCACCGTCACACTCGACTCTGCTTCAGCATGCCCCAGTTACAGGACTAAGAAGTGGTCGAATGTGGTTTTAAGTCTGACAAATTGAAATGGCAAGCAATAGGATATATTGGAGTATATGAGGAAGCCATTTGGTGTAAACCTAATTTGGCCCGACTGTTTTTTCCAAAAGGGCCTGACTGTGGCCGTCGAGCACACATTGGATATCTGCTTTAAAACATTTCCTATGGTAGGAAGAAATGGCCTTAAGATAAAGGTGCAACTTCCCCCCACATTGGCCGGTTCCTTAGGGATAAGCATCTTTCCTTAGGCTAGGAACTGATTACTGAGCTCACCTGTGACCACCCAGCTTGAGACGGCAGACTGCTACCCTGCTGTGTTCACCAAGATGGCGGACCTACCTGCTGTTTCCATCAATCGCTGTGACGACAGAGCAGTCTCGTGACTATTGTAAAAGGGACATTTCAATCCTATGTGGGACATCTTCTCTGGGGATATGTGACCACTCTGTGCACCCCACTTCTTTGGTGCCCTTTCTTCCTTTGGGGGAAAAAGGCCCTGGGCCATGGTCCTCACATCTTAGCTCAGAATAAACTCATCTCAAATTTTCATTTATAGATTGGTTATGGATTATTTTCGTTGACAAATCCATGTCTGTTGGGCTAGGAAGAACTGTTTCATTTCCATTCTACCATGTCGTTTCAGGAAAACTGGCTCTGAGTGACAGCTCCACCATTCTGTAATGGTAGACTTGAGAAAATCACTTATCTTCTCAGTAAAGTGGGGCAACAAAACCAACTTCAGTGAGTTATTGTGAAGAGGAAATATACATGAAGTACCTAGTAATTCAAGAAATTTTGGTGAGGAGCCAAAGTATTGGGGCAGTGAACCTGTTGATCTGGCTCAGGGAAATCTGGTGAGGGTAGGATCAGAGCCGGCATCTTCCCACGCTTCTTCACATCTCTTTCACACCTCAAAAACAAAACATACACAGAAGGGCAAGGAGTGGGTCTAGATTTCTCCAAAAGGACAGTGGGCATTAGCTTTGTGGACTCTGTTCCGACGCTGAGCAGGGAGTTCAAAAGGAAGACAGTCCTTTGCTAACCACAGAGAGCTGAGATGCCCCAGGCACTGGGTCTGTGGAGAAGAGACTTAATTGGAGTCTCAGGGATGGCTCTCCACACGTAGAGGGGCAACTGGGTCTTCTCTCTGGGATCTTTCCTGGCCTCAGTGGCCACAGAGAATAAAGGTGGTGAAGAGGAGATAGGAGGAAGTGCTAGGTAGGTCCCAGTGTCTGTCCATCCATCCATCCATCCATCCATCCATCCTCCTTTTAACAGTTATTGAGGCTTATTCCATGTTAGGCATTGGGCGTAGGGCTGAGCATACAGCATGGATCTCAAAGGTCATTGTCTTTGTAAGACCACTCTCAGGCTCTCTCTATCAAGTAATTCTGGTCACTTTTCTTCACAGAATTTTTCACTCTCTGAAATTATATTCTGTATTTTTATTGCATGTCTCCTCCACTGGAACACCAGCTCCGGGAGAGCAAGGACCTTGTTTGTCTGGCTCGTAGATCGGTTCTGGGCACCTCCCACGGTGTCTGGCACACAGTGATCGGACAAGCTGACTTCAGAGGGATTAATGGCGCTGACCCAGTGCAGGGAGTTCAGGAACCATATCGTAAAAGTGGCAGAGGGAGCTTCACCTGGAGAGGAGGCTGTACTGTTCTGGTAATCTGGTGGCAGCTCAGAGGTAAGCTACTGGTTTTGTAATTGTGATAGACTTTCTTACCCTTCCCTCCTCACAGTCTTTTCCCTGTAACTGTGCAGGACCCTCCCACCTGGCTTTTGGCTTGGCCGTGTGCCTTGCTTTGGCCCACGGGAAGTTAGCAAAAGGGATGCAAACAGAGACTTCCAAAGCCCCTGCTCACTGGGCTTGCTGCTCTTGTCCTCTGTCATCACTCGAGAACATGCTCGGGCTCCTCTGTGTAGGGATGAAGGCAGCAGAGTGGAGTTTCCTCAGATGTTCCAACTGAGATCACCTGGGATCCACTGACAGCTGGCTGACCGAGGAAGTGCGAATGAGGCCACGCAACGCAAGTGAGTGCAGCCCGGATCCCACAGACTGTGCACCCAATCACATGCCACTTCAGCTGCATGCCACTGAAGTTGTGTGGATATTTGTCATGCAGTGTTATTGTGGCCATAGGTGACTCATGCGGAGCTTTATAAGGGGGTTATAGACGCTCTTTCCATTGGTCTTAATTATAATGGTAATAGTAGTGATAGAAATTCTAATCATTAGTTACTGTTTATTGAGTATCTACAAACTGGGGCAGACACTGTTCTAGGAACTTGCCATGTTTTATTTCTAATCCTCACAGTAAGCTTACAAGGTGGCAAAGTGACAAGACCGCCACCACTTCTGCCACTTAATGAGCTGTGTACACAGATACGGGACACAGATGGCCTGGGGTCACACTCGGGCTTCACCTCCCTTCTAGTTTTGTGACCTTGGGCAACATTGAGGTTATACTTAACCTCTCCGTGCTTTAGTTTCCAGATATATAACATGGGGACAATAATAATGTCACCTCATAGAGCTGTGTGAGGACTGAATAAGGTGACACATGCTGTGTTAAAGCAGTGCCCAGGACGCCATTCTCGCCAATGTCACTGTTATCATTATTATTATGAGGTGACAAGCCCTGGGCTAAACATTTTATATTTATGCCCTCACTTCATTCTCACAAAACCCAGGAGAAGGGTCTTATTAGCTCCATTTTATTGAAGAAGAAATGGAGGGTGGCGAGGTTAGTACTCACGACCACCCATCTGAGAGATGCTGAGTCAACAGAATCAAACCTGGAGGGCAAACTAGTTCCCCGGGCTGCCGCCTCTCATTGGTCCCAGCTGGTTTTTG
This sequence comes from Equus quagga, assembly GCF_021613505.1. Taxonomy (NCBI): domain Eukaryota; kingdom Metazoa; phylum Chordata; class Mammalia; order Perissodactyla; family Equidae; genus Equus; species Equus quagga. Next base: position 129,888,742 of record NC_060271.1, on the reverse strand, counting down.
TTCCCTCTGCCTGGGAAGGGTTCCCTGAGCCTCTCACACCAACCTAGACTCCGAGAGGCCCTGTGGACGAGGCGGCTGCTTTCTCTCAGGCGGTCTTCCCGTCACCCTCAATAGGAGGTGTCCAGTGGAGTGTGTGGGAGGCATGTGCTGGGACACACCTGGGTGTAGACTCTTGTGTGTCCCTGGAGGAAAGAGCCTTGCACAATGCTCCTGTCCACTTCTGCCACTATCCCCTCATGGGACCTGGAACCCCTCCCGCTTCTTGTCTGCGTCCATTTTCCGCTGCTCCCTAAAGAGGATTGCATCTTCCTTCATTGCCTTCCTTATGGGGCTTCCCCGGGACTCAGAACACAGAGGGTGAGTTGGGTCTTGCAGGGCTCCGTGCTCTAGCTGCAGGGTGACCCTTTGCCACCTGCAGACTGAGTCCTGCTTGTGCGGGGACCGTCCAGGCCTGGGGGAGCACAGAGGGAAGCCCCAGGTTGGTCAGTGTTCCTGCCCACGTGCTCGAAGCATGTCTCCCTGCTGTGCCCATGCAGCCCTTCCTCTGCTGCATCCCAGGGCTCCCACACTCCTCCCTCCCGGTACTGGTCACCTGGAAATGCTGCCGTGCACCTGTTCCAGATGTGCGGCTGTGCAGCATGCAAAGTGTGCTTCTAGTGTTTTCTGTTCTGTCTTTTGGTATAGTCAAAAAATTTCTGAATGAATATGTGCCCACATTTTAACAGTGAGGGGTGGGATAAGTTTGGGGGGCCTTTTGATTTTTACTTTACACTTTTGTTTTCGGTTCAGGTGTTTCCCCGTGGGAATGAGAGCCGATGGAAGGCAAGGACGAAACCCAGTTCCTCTCTGGGGCCTCAGATGGACCCTGGCATCGAGAAGGCACTCAGGAAGTGTTTGCTGAATAAATACATGAATGAAAGAATGTCTGCAAACAGAACTTTTCCTTTCTTTTCTGTGACTAAGGCCCTCCTTGTACGTTACATCCACTGGCTGAGTCTCTGAATTTTCCCCATGAGTGCGAGTCTCTGCCTAGGTAAGTTGTCTGGCACGTCAACCTGGCCCCTGCCTTCTGCCATCATAACTTCCTGGACCTGCCTGCGTGTCGCGCTGTCTGCGCTCCTGGAACCTCCATCGCTCAGCCTTGCCATGTGTTACCTGTGGGGTCCTCCCTGGCTGATATACCCCTCCTGGGAAGAAGAGTAAAGAGGCAGGGCTTAGGAGTATGCTGCACAGCCTTCGTATCAGAAGGGAGGTGGAGCCTTCACACCTGGCCTGTAACTGTGAAAACCATGAGACCCCAGAATCTCACCTCTGTGACTCTCTCCTTGTTGGCACCAACTATATGACACCTTAAATGCAAAGACCTGTGGGTTCATCTTCAGAGGCATCGTGGGAACAGAGTAGCTGGGAAGAACCTTACCCCCTTATAGCAGGGCTGGGTGGGGCGCCAGGGCTGGCCCAGGAGGAGAGGCCCCTCAGGGAACACCACGGGTGGTGCCAGTTTCAGAGAGGAAAGAGAATGAGATTGAGGCCTCCTGAGGCCTGAGCTGAGAATAAACTGGGGGTGTGAGACCAGCCCAGTCCCAAGAGAGAAGCCTGGGGCTGGACAGGGAGAAAGCTGTGGACTCCAGCATGCCTCCTGGGATTGAGACCTCCTCTCCTCACCCTCCCATCCTTACCCTTGTCCTGAGGATGAGACCCAGAGGCACAGCCTGGAGTCCATTCTCCCACGCAGGAACTGCTCCCCATCCTCTACGGCCTTCCCTTGGAAGAGGAGTGCTGGGGTGCAGCTATTTCACTTGGAAGCTCTCTAGCTCTGGGAAATTCCCTTCCCTCATCCATCCATATATAGGCTTGGTCTGGGCAGTGAGGAACGACATGTGTGGGGTCCAAACAGTGGGGTTTAGGTCTTTGTTTCCATAGTCACTAAGGAACAATAGACACCGGCGGAGTGGAGGAGGGAGTGAAATCACAATGTCGTAATAGGATGTTCTCAGAGGAGACTGCATTCCCTGCCTCAGACTCACAGGAGACGGCAGAGATTGGGCCATGATCGATGGCAACAGCATTGCCACTCCAATGTGGGGATGACCCCTGGCTGGCTGTGGTCACCCGGGCAGTCCAGATAGACTTGAGCAAAAAGACAGAGTTATAGGTGGACGATCCTGCTCCTCTCAAACAAGGCAGAGTTCAGAGAAGAGGAGGGACCTGGCAGTGCTCTGTAATGGAAGGAAATGGAAGATAATTTCTCTCTGATACGTTGCGGATGCCGAATGCCCCTGGGAGGGCCTAGAAGAGGCCTAATTGCCTGATGAAGTTAATGCACCTCTTAGACCTGGAGAATGATGGGCTTCCCTCCTCTGTGTTGATTTGGAGCAAGGGCCTTCTCTAAAAGAGTTGACAAAATTGCACCCATAAGTCTTTGCTTTCGTGGCCACTTTAAACTACTCTGCATTGCCTGGTTTTGTCTAGCCTAGGGTTTTAAAACATTTTGAAATCACAGATTCTCTATAATTTAAAAAAGAAAGGACAAAAAAAAGATTCTGATGAGCCTATGGTAATAAACAAAATTTGCTCTAATTTAGAACCTGGTTGGTGGAAACATTTAAAATGGACATGTGGAGATTCTGCATTATGGAACTGAGGAAATAAGCACAGGGTGGGTTTGGGGAGATGGACATGAGTCAAAACGCCACTGATCGCCTGACCTCCATTAGGCTCTATTCTGACTGCTGGACAACAGTGACCTGTCGGGTCTCTTGGAATTTGTATCAGTTTAGAGAGAATGTCCAGTAATCGCTGAGAAGTCTGCTTATTTCCTTTCCTCCAGTGCATAGTCACCCTAGTAAAAGGCTGTAGGTCCTTTTGGGAAGGGCTGGGAAAAAGATGAATGGTATAAATTTTTGGCAGTGTAGCACGGTCCTTCCTCAAGGGAACTGGCCTTCATTCAAGGGGCTTGGGTGTGTAAACTGGCTCAAGTTGGGAATTGATTGAGGGGCCATGACTCTGTTTTTGATGATTCAGATTGGACTTCTGTTTATTCTGCCTAGAACTCTTCCGTGTATGCAGGTCAAGTAAAAATTTAGTAGACTGTCAATCTGTTTCTCTTCTTAAGGACATCATGATTCCATTAGCTAGCACCATAGTTCTCTGTGAGTCAGACTATTCTGGTTACTGCTTTGACTCTGATGTCCATTGAGGTAGCCATGCCCACCTTCTCTTTGGTGATTAAGTGCTGCCACTTGACCCCTGCCACCCTGGGATCCAGTTGCCCCCATTGCATCTAAAGATCCCAGTTCAGTGGCCACAGTTCCCATGGTAATATCTGACCTACAGAGAAGAGTGACCACAGAAGTCTTTAGACGTGCTGGGGCTCCCCCAACACATTTGTTTCTCATGGTTGTGGTGAAGTTCTGTCCTCTGGACCCTTTTCGGTTGGAGGAGTAGCTCTTGGGTGACAAATTCACTCTAACATTCCAATCTTCCTAAGCCTTTGGAAATCTTCTTCTCTTGTGCACCAAGGTAGTTCTGGCATTTCAACTTCCTTTAGTCCAGGTCACCTATGGTCCATGTTTCAGCCAACCAACCAAACTGTTAGAGCGCTTCCTAATGCCACAGCTTCACCTCTGAACCCAGCATCTCTGCTTGGTGGCTCCCTATCATAATTTGGCCTGATCCAACTTTATGTTCTTTCCGTCATTATCCCACACCCTTCAAGTCCATTCCCACCTGCGATCCATACGTTCTGTCTGAATAAATTGGAAAAAGTTATAATTATTGATGTAGTAGATTGGGAATGGTAGATGTAAGGGTTCTAAGGCTTCTTTCCTTTTTATATTTCTTTGTTTTGGTCGTAGAAAAGCAAATCTAGTGAACTGTGTCTGGAGCCGCAGTGGAGTTCATGGCACGGCTGGTGTCTATCGTGCCTGGAAACAAGCGCTGATTTAGAGGGGATTAGAGCCATTTGGAGAGGGAGGATGAAACTGGAACTCACTTCAGAGATAGCATCTTCCTGCAAAGTTACTTTAAAAAATAATAGTTTCACACAATATGGCTAAAACCTAATTTGTTTTGCAAAAGAGGAAATCGTGTAGGATGACGTTAAAGCATGAGTTTCCACAGCAAGTACATGTTCAAATGCAAGTATTAGCTGTGTCGACTCAGGTCAATTTCTCATCTGAAAAAGTATGATTTTTATGGTGTACCCATGTATTAATTTTCTAGGACTGCCATCACAAAATACCACAGACCGGGTACCTTAAACAACGGAAATTCATTTTCTCACAATTCTGGAGGCTGGAAGGGTTGGATTCCTCTGGGGCCTCTCTCCTTGGCTTGTACATGGCTGCCCTCTAGCTGCTTGTCCACACGGTCATCCCTCTACACATTCGCATTCCTGGTGTCTCTGTGGAGTCTTACCTCGTCTCCTTACAAGGCCACCAGTCATTGGTGGGCCCTAAAGGTCTCATTTTAACTTAGTCATCTCTTTAAAGCCCTTATCTCCAAATACAGTCACATTTGGATGCACTAGAGGTTAGGACTTCAACGCATGAACTTGGGGGAATACAATTCCCACAACTCACCATACAGGTAGGGTCATTGTAAGGATTATCTACATGAAAAGGGTCACACAGAAATTCCTTTAAAAAAAGTGATAAGCATTTTTACTCTTCTCAATAAAAGCCCACAGGACCCTATTCAGTTTATGTAAGATGTGAACCCAGTTTGAAAAAGTTCAGTGTAGTTGGTTTATAAGTGTGAGAAGTTTCCAACATGCTCTTTAGTTCACTTCACTCTGCAAAGTCTGCAGGAATGAGCAGACTCCCCTCAGTCACGCTGGCTGTGTATTTATTTATTGGATGAACTTGGGCTTGTGACCGCAGATCCTGACAAAGCTATTCCAATGACAACTGTTAGGAAAAGGCTGCTCCACCATAGGAAGGGTATAGATAGGACCTAAGGAGTGTCAATTTCTCGAGGAAGAAATGGGTCTTTGGACAAGAAACCAGAAGTGCAGAAGTGGGCCCAAGGACTTGCTTTGTACTTTGGGGAATGAGGAAATCTAAAAATTCACTCTTGGTAATGAGCTGTTAAAGATGGTATTCTCCTATAGTGGCCATCTGGGCAGTTATAAGAGAGAGACCCTGGTAGGGGCTACCTCCTGAAGATGAGAAAGCAATAACATAAACCAGTGGATCCAGAAAATTCATGCACTTTCCTGTTTATTCCCTTACCCAGCCCATAAGCTCTGGGAAAGGATGATCTCAGTCTTTCTGCCTGTTTTCTCTGCATTATGGGGTGGATCCATGTCAGCCTCAGCTTTCCTTCCCTGCCCCTCTGCCCCAATTTGAGAAGGAGAGGATGTATTGGGACACTGGTTCTGTTTCTCAGCCAGGGCTGTATGGGGCCACCTACTCTAGCTTAGCCACACGCACTGCTCCTTCCCTGAGACCTCCTGGGCTCAGACCCTCAGTGGGGCTGCATCCTCCCAGGGGCGCTCGCAGCGGGGAGGTGGTACAGCTCAGGTCTCACTTGTCTTCTTTGGCCAGGCTCTGCCATCTCCACAACAGGCCCTCCCAAGTCTACAGGGTGCTTAGATTTTTATCAAGTATTGGAGGAACCAAGGAAAATGTGACACAGGAGTAGACAAGACTTTAGGCTATACACCAAATATGAACTCTTCCCAATAGAGCTTTAGGGGACTGGCTCCCTAGAGAGAGTGTGTTTTGGGGAAGGCAAAGGGAATTAACACATTTAAGGCACTTAATATGCACTAGTCATACTCAGGAAAACTTATGAGAGAAGTGGTATTGCTCCCTTTTTATAGGTGAGGAAATTAAGGGCGGGAGAGTTCTGTGACTTGCTTAAAGCCCCGCTCTGGTAAGCCAATGAGCTAAACCCTCAAACGTGGTCTCTGTGACTCCAAATCCTGGACTCTTTCCAGGGCTTCGTACAAGACCTCAGAGGGCCCAATCCATCCCTCTTCTTGTCCAGCTTTGTCTTGGTGCCCTGCTGTGGCTGGTATCTGCTTTCATCCTGGGGAACCCGTACCGCCATGGCCATGCTGGGTGACGGACTTCAGCAGCAGCCATGAGCTGTCTCAGGTTGGCTGCGTGCTCAGCATTTTGGAGTGGTTTTGCGAGCTTTCACGAAAGCCCATCACAAAAATTGCAGCAACACCTTCCCTTGTAACATATGCTATTGGGATGTCAGAGTGATCGCACGTCTCACACTTAGTATATTTTCAAAAAAGAGTCTTTTCGAAATAAATACTCATCCACTTTGAATAAACAACTCTCACATCCTTTGCTTCCTTTCCAGCCTCGCCTCCTCCGCTCTGGCTCAGCCTGGTCATCTCTCTTCTGCTTTATGTCCACACGCTCCCTCTCGGTCTCCCCATATCTAATCCATCTCCATCTTGTCCATTTTCCTTCTCCACAGCCAGAGTGACCTTTTTAGAACACAGATGCAGCCATGCCGCCTTTCTACTTGAAAGAGAGTACAATTCTCCATTGTCCCCAGGGACAGTTCTGAACCTGCGCAGGTGGTCACAAGGCCTTCATGCATTTTCCCCTTCTCCACACAGTTTGCACATTCCAGCCTCACCAAGCTGTGCTGTCCACCTGACATCAGGATCTTTCAGGACGCTCTTCCTGATGGCTCTTCCCTTGCTTGATGGTTCTCTTCTCCTGCCCCATCCCTTGTTAAAACTTTTCTTTCCTGTATGAGTTGGTTCAAACATCATGTCTTCTGTTGAAGTTTTCCTTGGTCGACTAGATAAAGTTAATTGTTCCTTAATGCAATTTTTGTGCATACTTGCATTAGAAATGACTCTCTATTTTACTATTTATACATCTGCCTCTTTGAAGCAAGGGACCACCCTTCTGTTTTATATGCCTTAGTGTCAGAGTTTATATTTTGATGAACTGCTCATTGTCAATTTCATTTATATTTATTGTATTTGGGCCATCCACACTACAGTACGAGCAATGCTATCCAGCAGAACTTCTGAGGGGGTGGAAATACTCTGTATTTGTGCTGGGCAATATGCAGGCCACAAGTGGAGTACACTAGCACCAAGCAAGAGAACGGGAGATTACTGAAAGGTCTCAGGTTCTTCCTGTATTAGCATTACCCCCATTCGTTTGATTAACGCATATTTTATCTATAAACACTGCAAAGGGGAAACTCTCCTTTACTGTTTTTTTTCGCTTAAAAAAAGATGTAATTAGTGTAGTTTTAGAATGCAACATGAATTAATGTAGTTTTATTTTTATTTTATTTTATTTTTGAGGAAGATTAGCTCTGAGCTAACATCTGCTGCCAATCTTCCTCTTTTTGCTGAGGAAGACTGGCCCTGAGCTAACATCCGTGCCCATCTTGCTCTACTTTATATGTGGGATGCCTACCACAGCATGGCTTGCCAAGTGGTGCCATGTCCGCACCCGGGATCCGAACTGGCAAATCCCAGGCCACTGAAGCTGAATGTGCACACTTAACTGCTGTGCCACTGGGCTGGTCCCTAATTAATGTAGTTTTAGAATGCTTATATCTGAAGCAAAGTCTTTAAAATTAATATTCCTAGAAAGAGAAGAATGAATTCCATCATGAATGGAAGTCTTATACATGTCTGTGCTCAATGAAACCACCCAATTTTCAGAGTTTAGTGTGGGGGACTGGCATTGGCCACCCCAAGATATGTCTCTTTGGCATGAGGATTATTTTGGGCTAGTTACTTTTAAAAACTGCAGACAGGAAAGAAACTCTGAAAAGTAGAATTTACTTACCCTTTGTTAAGAGACATTTACATTTGTAAAAGAAATCTCCATCTGTAAAGGTGTCTCCCTCTCTATATCAGGAAGAAGGGGGGATGACCTTATCTCTATAAATTCTCATCAATGTGAAAGGCAAGGGCCCAAGTCCGCATAGTAACCTGACTCCTGTTTACTGTACTTGTCTAGTAACCTCCCATAACTGACTTCTCCCACCCCCAACATCCTCCTTTGTCTTTAGCTGAGGAGGGTATTTAAGATGAGAACCTCCACCATTTTGGTGAGTTACCCAGTTTCCCTGAGTCTCTCCCATGTATACATGTTATAAAGCTTTGCTTAATTTTCTCCTGTTATTCTGTCTCATGTGAATTTAATTCGTTTCCAGCCAGAAGGACACAAAGTGGATAGAGGAAATGTCTTCCTCGCCTGCATTAGCTTTTAAGACAAGTTTGTAGTTCACTAGCTCCATGAAGCATCTTTCTGAAAACATGTTTATGTGGAGACATTCTTCCAACAAATTAGCAAGCTCTGCATGTAGCTTAACTGTAATTATTAGCCTGATTTTCTTGATGTCTTCCTTTATTTGTGTAATATTGAATAAATCCTGAGCTTACTCATTGGATGGCACATCATTTTGCCTTAAATGTAAATCTTAGGAATCATTAACTTTTGCCATAGTTCCTATAGAACATTACAATTTATTTACTTCATGATGGTTTGGTTTTCATCATCATTGACATTTCATTCATTTTCCATTTGACATACATTTATTTACTGAGGCCCTCTAGCTTGTGGTGTATGCTGGGGAGAAAGATGAATCAGTTACTGGGTCCTCTAGTGTCACAGGCCACACAGTATGACTTCAATTTGGCTGAACTTCTCTGGGAGCATTGAGGAGGGAGTGATTCCTTTTCCTTGGGAAGCTGGGAAAAGTTTCTCAAAGAAAATGTGACTTAAAATCACCTTGGGGAATGAGCAGAAATTCACCAGCAGGGGTAGAGCATTGAAAAATGAAGGGTTGACCTGAAAGAAGTGTTGGGGCTGGAGTGTATATGGCATGTGGGAGAAGAGTGAGGGGTTTGGTGAGGCTGAGACGTGGGAGCAACAGCATTATGAATGGGTTGGTGAAAAATAAGCGTGAAAAAAATTGGTGAGAGTCACATTTGAGAATTACTATTAGATAAGTCTGAATATTTTGACTTTTAGGTAAGAAATCCTTGCCATTAATTTTAAGGACAGGTTATTTAAGCAGTGCAACTGAAGTTTTATGGATTTTAGAGTTGTAGAGACCCAGGGCTGAATCTGTACTCAACTAGTTAATAACATAAAGTGGTGACAGTTGCTTAAACTCTCCATGCTCAGTTTTCTCCTATGTGAACTGTGGCTGTTCCCTCTGGAATGCTTTTCTTTACATACCTGCTTGGCTAATGTCTTTACCTCCTTAAATATTACTGCTATGGTCTGAATGTTTGTGTCACTCCAAAATTTGTATGTTGAAATCCTAACCCCTAAAGACGATAGTATTAGGAGATGGGCCTTTGAGAGGTTCTTAGGTTGTGAGGGTGGAGCCCTCACGAATGAGATTAGTGCTTTTATAAGAAAGCCTCCAGGGAGGTATCCAGCCCCTTCTGCCATGTGAGGACGCAGTGAGAAGGGCCAGCTATGAACCAGGAGGAGGGCCCTCGTGAGAAAGTGACCGTGTCAGAGTCCTCATCTTGGACTTCCTGCCTGCAGAACTGAGAAATAAATTTCTGTTGTTCACAAGGTACGTAGTCTGTGGTGTTTTGTTAGAGCAGCCTGAACAGACTACAACAGCTACTTTCTCAGGGAGGCCAGCCTGGCTCCCTAAGGAAAATTGCAACCTGCCCGTATCAGTCATTTCTGACTTCTCTAATCCTGCTCTACTCTTTTTCTTTATTCCTCATAGCACTTGACCACCTCTTATTACACTCTACATTTGCTTATTTATCGCACTCATTCTTTATCGTCCTCCCCACCCCGGTTAGAATGCAGGTTCTAGATTTTTCACATACAGTGTGACCAGGGACTGCTCTTATTTTACCGTCAGTGCTGTTTATTGGGCAGTGAACACTCTCCCGCCATTTGCGTTCCACCTGTCGAGCTCCCAGACACAGACCTGTGTCTCAGATCTCTATTCCATTCCATTTGTCCATCTGTTCCAGTGCCACCTCACTTGATCCTTAACAGTTTTATAACAAGCCTTCATCTGGTGAGGGCGGTAACCCACTCCCCGACCTTGTCAATTTTCTTCACAATGGGCTCAGCCACCCCCGCTACTTTGCTCTCTGTGTCAGGGGTCTCCAGCGCCGCCCACAGGCTTTGCTAGGACTCACAGGACTCAGAATGTTATACTTCCTGTTACAGTTGATTGCAGCAAAAGGCTGCAGATCCAATCAGCTGAGGGAAACGGGGCGTGGGGCAAAGTCTAGAAGAAATGAAGTGCCAGCTTCCATCTCTCCCTCCCAGTGGATTTGGATGGGGACGCACAGTTTTCCCAGCAACAATGTGTGACAACACACATGAGGTGTCGCAACCAGGGGAGTGCCCCTGAATCTTGTGCAGGGTTAGTCATGTAGACACGCAATGACCTGCATGACACGCAACAACCTGCATGACTGACTTCAGTTTCTCAGATTTCAGATCCTTCCGTAATTACCTTCCACCTGCTCCGGGCAAAACCAGGCAGCCCCATAAATCATGTTCTCAGGATAAACCGATCAGACCAAAGTCGTTCAGTATGGCCCGAGGCCTCAAACATACAAAAATACTCTTATCAGACAGAACATGCCACGATCTCAGGGTATTTCCCGGGAGCTGGCTCACCAGTCCTTCAAGTACACTTTCCTCCAGCCTGGGCGGGATTTGAACTACCCAGGCCTGCTGAGTGAGCCCTTTCCTGCCCACTCTTCCTTTCGGATTTTAGGATCAGCTTATCAAGTTCCATAAAAAACAAACAAACAAGCAAACACCTTGTTGGGATTCATGCATGGAATGTACAGATCAATTTGGGGGAAAATGCCTTCTTTAAGACGATGATCTTCATAATAAGCATGATATATTTCTCTATTTATAAAGGTCTTCTTTTATGTTCTTAAAAATATTTTATAATTTTCTTAATGAATGTCTTGTACATCCTTTGCTGGATTTTGCTGAGGTCTTTTGTGGATTTGTTACTTTGGTACACGCCTCCCTTTTATAAGGAGCCCTGCGATTACATTGGGTCCACATAGATAGTTCAGGATCATGTCCCCACCTCCAGGTCCTTTAACCAGTCACATTGGCAAAGTCCCTTTTTCCATAAAAGGTAGCATTCACAAGTTCTGGGGGTTAGGACACGACATCTTGGGCGGGGCTATTTTTCAGCTTACCCCATACAATCACATTGTCTGTAAATAGGTAGTTTTTTGGTTCTCTCTTCATTTTCAGTTCTTCTGCCTTTTGTTTCTTTCTCACCTGTTGGAGCATCCAGGACCTCTAACACATGGTGAGTGGAAGCAATGATGGCAGGCACTGGCCCCGCCTTACAGGGAATGCCTCTCAGACTTCATAATTTTTAGGTTTGCTGTGAGTGTTTGCCAGATATCCTATCAGGTTGGCAGGATTCTTTGTTGCTGGTTCATAATGAGTTTTAAATCACGCATAACTGTTGGGTTTTATCAAGTGTTTTATTTTCTATGAATTGTTGCAGGCTCTTTCAGTTAGAAGTATGAGTAACAGTTTTCTATTGCTGCATAACAAATCCTTTCAAACTCAGTAGCTTAAAATAACAATAATTTATTTGCTCATATGCTCATATCCTGGGCTACCTAGTTTGCTCTGAGGCCACCCATGTCATTTGGCTGCTCTATGGGCATGGCATGGCTCAAGGTGACCTCACTCTCATTTCTGGCTCTTTGTTAGGGCTGTCAGCCAAGGTACCTTGGTTGTTCTCCATGTGGCCTCTCCAGGAGGGCAGTACAGATTTTTTGCCTCATGGCAGCAGCGCTCCAAGATGGTAAGCCCTAAGGAGTCTATCAAGTCCCTGCCTGTGTTACATTTGCTGCTATCCTGTTGACCAAAGCAAGTCACATGACCAATGCCAGAGCCAATGCGAGAGGGGATGATACAAGAGTTTGCACACCAGGAGGTGGGATTCCTTATGGGCATTATGACAGCAACCAACCACATGCAGTATCTGGTTCTGGACTATCACAAAGGGCTTTGTGTCTCCATATATTTGGGTCCAGTAGCTGCATCATCACATACATTTCCCCATAAGCTCTGTCATGATGGCCTCTCAGATGCCTCACGACTATGGAGACCCAGAATAACTTGGCTGATGAGGAGAGGAAGAATGTTGCATAACTTATTAACACACTGAGTTTGGCTTAGCTATGAGAGGAAACCCTAAGATACTAATTTCCTCCCGACCCAACCCCAACCACAATCCGCTCTCCCAAACACGATGCTGTTCAGCTTTAGGACTGCCGTGATGACTCCTTGCTACCAAGGGCAGAGCTTTGCAGGACCCTCTGACCTGGTTCCCTATCCCCTCATGAATCTCCTATCCCTGCTCCTCCAAACGGAGAGACATGCAGGCTCACTGTCTTTTCCAAAGCTAGACTGCATAAAGCCATTCTGTAACCAACCAACTCTCTCCCTCTCTCTTGCTAACCTCCAACTCTGCCCTTCGTAATTTTCAGCATTCTTATTATAGATAAAGGTGATAAAGTGGAATGCTTAAACGTTCTTCATTCCCAAGTGTGGTTGGGTTTATGTGCTGTTCAGGAAGCCCCGGGTACATCAATGATGAACAGAACAGAGGACATTTATGAGCAACTGCGGAGTAGTTAAAATGACTGATGGAGAAATATGGGGTGGTGTTGCAGCCTCGGTCAGGTCACGGAGGAGAAGGAAGGAGTAATTAGGGTGGTTGGGTAATGCTTCTCGCAGAAAGGAAGCTTCTGCGGGCTGTAAGCAAGTCAGCAGGGCTAGGGGTCAGGAAAGGGAACGAGGTGATTTGGAGATGGCTCATTAGCATGAAAATGAAGGAAGGGGTGAGACACTGACATGAACAGAAGGAGGGATCCGGTCAAGCGTTGCTACTGAGAAGGTTACAGCATCAAGGGAGTAATTTGCAATCCTTATGCTCAAATATCAGGTAGAATGAGAATAGGAGTCCCTCTTTTCCAACTCCTCATGTTGACTAATGACATTTTCTTTATCACAGTTCCGCTAATTGAGAAGGGAAAATGAATGTCAGCTCAAGAATGATTCCGTCTCAAATTAACCTTTGACTAACGGCCCCTGCTGGAATGAGTTTCAGCTAAGCCAGCACTCCCCCGAGGAGCGACAAGGATGCTGACTTCTGCCCCGGTCCCAGCAGACTTCTCCTTCCACCCGGCCATGTCAGAAAGAGCTAGGAAGCTTGGGTGACCAGAGATGAACTTTGCCTCCGCCTGCCCATGACCGTTCTCTGCCTCCGGTATCTCTGTTCTCCCCCCAGCTGACTGGGCTGAAGGGTGGAGTAGGACCAAGGGGAGTCACTGCGTTCAAACAAGTGTATTGACTGACTATTGGCCTTGTATTGACTAACTTGGCCTCCATTTGTGGGCTACACGACATCTGTGTCAGAATCACCTGGCGTGCGTTGTTGAAAGCCTTTTTCTGAACTCCATCCTACGCTTTCTGAAGCAAATATTCCTGTTGGGGCCTTGGAATCTGCATCCAGAAGCAATGCTTTCACATACTCCAGGTTTGAGAACCACTGCTCTGGGGCAGGCCCTCTCATGAAGTTTCTCTTCAATCTGCTTCCTTCTTCTCACCCAGATCCAACACAGCTTCCCTGAGCGGCTTTGTATATCACAGGGCAGCCTGCAAAGTCAGATCTTCTCCAGGAACGGTCTGGTGCTCCCCACCATCTTCTCTTCTACCTGCATGGGTTCTTTGCCTCGCATTCCAATCCTGCTTGAGAGAATAAAGCTGCCAGCCATCATTTCCTGACAGCTTGGAGAGTAGGGGGATGAGAGTCTGGGGCCATTTTAGCCCCATGGGCCAGGCCTCAGACTTGCCTGGGGACTTTATATGAGGTAATTACATGAGGTATCATGGAAATGGAGCACATGGGAGAGACACGAGCAGCCCTCCTTGCAGGGGCTGCATCTGTTCCTCTGCAGCTGAGACCTGTGCTCTGAGAACCTCCTCTGTCTGCTGGGGAATCCTCTGCCCCACTGGACTGGTGCTCTTTGAGAACAGAGAGGTGTTTGCTGGTTATTGGTGAGGCTTCTCCAGAGAAACAGAACCAATAGGATCTCTATATCTATAGATACAGACGTAGATACCTCTCTCTCATCTATCTCTCATCTATGTCTATCTATCTATCTATCTAGGGAGATTTTAAGGAATTGGTTCATCTGATTATGGGGGCTGGTGAGTCCCAAATCTGTAGGCAAGTGGCAGGTTGGAGATTCAGGTAAAAGTTGAAGTTGCGTCTTGAGTCTGAAGGCTGGAAACCAGGCAGAATTTCCCTATTGGGGTTTGCAGGCAGAATTCCTTCCTCTTTGAGGAACCCTAGTCTGTGCTCTCACGGTCTTCAACTGACTGGATGAGGCCTACCCACATTATGGGCGGTGATTTGCTCTGCTCCAAGTTTGCTGATTTAAATGTTGATCCCGACTAAAACACACCTCTACCGGAGCATCTGGACGGTGTTTGACCCAACAACTGGACTCCCTAAATCTAGCCAAATTCACTCAGAAAATTAGCCATTACAACTGGTTTGCTTTTAACCATTTTTTATTTCCAGTACCTTCCAATCCCTGGATAGAACAAAAGTGCATAAATATATAGGAAAGAGTTTAAATGAAATCCAAGAATGAAATCAGTCTGCTGCCCAAACTCTGGTCACAGTAGGAGAAAAGAACCGCTGGAGACTGGTTGTCACATCTCCATGGGGAGCACGCTATCATTGGTCTCTGGCATCTGCAGAGGGCCAGAGACTATCTACGCTTCCTTCTGCTCCAGAGCAAGCAGAGTGGCAGAGTTTCTCTCCTTTGGTGCCAGAAGTGCTAAAGAGTAGAGCCCTCCTCGTTGGGAGAGAGAAAGCCGGATGGGTTGGCCGTGTTGAAGATCTGAAGCTCTTGGCCCTGATATTTATTTGTGTTTAGTGCTTTGAAAGATTAGCACTTGTGTTTTCTGACAGTGGAGTGTTGTTTCTGCGAATGCAATCAAGGAATATATTTTTGCGTGCGTGCTGCATGGAACTGCACTTAGCAATTGGCGGCCTCGTCCAGTTCAGCTGCTTTATCTGTCAGCGGGAAGGCGACGGCTGGGAGCAGCTCTCATGATCGCAGGCAGAAACCCTGTGCTTTTTCTTCTCTGAAATCATGTTCTGTTGTCAGAGCTGCAGGTCTGGATGCAAAATAAATCTGACTTTCTCAAAAGCCTTATTTTTTTTTTCTTGCTATATGATAGCTGTGTATTTAGGGCAAAGCTGTTTGAGGTTTTTACAGAAACACAAATGTGCGGTTTCATGCCACGGCGGAGGAAGCACGTGCCACTGCTCTTCTGGAGCCTCTGGGGCTCTTGGTGAGGCCAGGAGCTTCTCATTTATCATGAACCCCTTTTCCGTTTGTTGACATTTCTTTGGACCTTTCCTTTTCTTTCTGAGGCAGTGGAGTAAGCAAAAAGAGGCAAATAAGAACTAAGATGTACTATTCAGTGCTATTAAGCAATTCCTATTCGCTCTCTCAATCAATTCTCACAGCTGTGAAATGGTTACCAATGTGTACTAACGTCCCCATTTTATAGATGAGAATACCCAGGACCGGAGAGAAGAAATACCTTGCCTGAGGACTCACCTATGTGGCATCATGCTTCTTAGAGGCTAATGCTGCATTCTAGTTTCATTAAGAAAAAATCACACAACTCAAGAAAAAGATTTTGTCTCTGTTGACTGCGCTAGACTCTTGGTTGGGGTCCCAGTCAGCTATAGCATGGTTTTGTGGTGACCTCTTTCTTCCTGCTCAGATATCAGGGCACTCCGTGCCTGCATCATTCCAAGGTTGCTGGCTGGGTTGTATCAGGACAAAGAAAGGACCGTGTTCTCTGTCCCAACATTATTCACCGAACAAAGTAACAACAATTTATTTAGCCTGGTGTTCAAAGAGAAAATGTATCAGTATTGCTCAGGTAGGATCCTCAGCTAATGGCCACACCTGCTAAGAGGCTATTCCCTTGGGGAAACGAGCTTTACAAACAAGATGCTCTTCTTCCTCATTGCATTGCATAAAATTAGGGAAGTATAAATTAAAAATAACATTGCCCATAATTACATCATACAAACTACTGTGAACCTCTTGTGGGTATTGCCAGTGGTGCTGAAGCTGGCTGGTACCAGCTTAGGAAGGCCAACTGTGTTCGCATATTCCCCATTTCGTGTTCAAAGACCTAGTGACATCACACTGGCAGCTTGAAACTGGTCAGGGTGGGGGTATTCACATCACAGTAATGGGTGCACACTACAAATCAGGGATTTATTTTTTTGCTTGTTAAACATTTATTAGTGCTTACCTGATTATTGCCTTCCAGTCCAGTCTTTTTTTTCTACTTTTTTTTTTCCTTTTTGCCTCAGGAAGATTAGGGCTGAGCTAACATCTGTGTCAGTCTTCCTCCACTTTGTATGTGGGTTGCTGCCATAGCATGGCTTGACAGTGGTGTAGGTTGGTGGCCGGGGATCCAAACCTGCAAACCCAGGCGGCTGAAACAGAGTGCACTGGACCCAACCACTACACCACAGGGCTGGCCCTCCTTTTATTTTCTATGTTTTAAGCATAACATAACTACTTTCTCATGCAACATAAGAACACAAGCATTTCCTCCCAGTATTTTAAAAAAAAACAAACCCCATTTTTTAATGGAAGCAACATTTTTTACTGAAAAGATGTACCATAAATTATTTAATGGTTCAACTTATGGCACATATATATTGTTTTCAATTATTAAAAGTTGTGCTTCGGTGAGCATATTTATATACTAAGTATCGGGTTCTAGAAAGTGACTTCTTGGGTAAATGGACATGAAATTCTTTGCCTCCGGATGAGTGGTGCCTTGTGTTCTCCGGAAGCAGAAAGCCCAGCCGTCCGAGTTTCAGCTTTCTCTCTCCTCCTCTCTTCTCATAAAGTCAATGACTCGTATTTTGCTCTGTATCCTGAGTACCGAGTGCACTGCTTGGCTTATAGAAAATATTCAATAAATGGTTATTAATCAAAACAATGCCTCACTCATGCCTAAAAGAGATGTGCCGATTTTCAATGCTGCCTGCACTTTGACCAAATCCTAGATGACACTGAGAAGACCAATAAAGCCAATGAAAAAGGCAACCTGTGTTAGGGGGTGAAAAATGTTACCTTGTTGCTGTGACAGTTCGCAAAGTAGAAGTGTGGTAAAGAGAAAATACAAGAAGATGGAACAGCCCGTGAGCCCTCTTGAATGCTCGGAGGAGGCTGGAGGTGTTGTAACTCCGAAGAATGCAGACTGAGACCCATCCCAGATCCTTCAGACTGTCTTTCCTGTTTACTTCAGTACTCATGGACCCCTTTTTCCTCTGATCTTCAAAAGGGTCTTTCCCGACCAGCTACCGTATCTTTAAAACAGTCTGTCCCGTCCAAGAAACACTGGCTGAGTGCTGGCGGCACTGACTCGGGGCAAGTTTGTAAACCTGTTTCTGCAGCTGAAGAAAGGGCTTCTTGTGATGACTTCTTGTGATAGCACCACGCATGTTGTATGGTAAATTTTCAAAAGTAGTGCTTAATAGAGATTCTTTTTCTAATATATATATATTTTTATTTGAGTTCATAACAGTTTACATCATTGTGAAATTTCAGTTGTACATTATTTCTCGTCTGTCACCACATAGGTGCTCCCCTTCACCCCCTGTGCCCTCCCCCGACCCCCCTTCCCCTGGTAACCACTGAACTGTTTTCTTTGTCCATGTGCTTGTTCATATTCCACATATGAGTGAAACCATCTGGTGTTTGTCTTTCTCAGTCTGGCTTATTTCACTTAGCATAACTCCCTCCAGGTCCTTCCATATTGTTGCAAATTGGATGAATTTGTCTTTTTTCCTGGCTGAGTAGTATTCCATTGTGTATATACCACATCTTCTTTACCCAATCATCAGTCAATGGGCTCTCGGATAGTTTCCGTGTCTTGGCCATTGTGAATAGTGCTGTGATGAACATAGGGGTGCATATGCTACTGTGGATTGTTGATTTCAAGTTGTTTGGGTAGATACCCAGTAGTGGGATGGCTGGGTCGTATGGTAGCTCTATTTTTAGTTTTTTGAGGAATCTCCATACTGTTTTCCACAGTGGCTGCACCAGTTTGTGCTCCCACCAGCAGTATATGAGGGTTCCCTTCTCTCCACACCCTCTCCAACATTTGTTATGTTTAATCTTAGCGATTATAGACATTTTAAGGTGGTATCTCAGTGTAGTTTGATTTGCGTTTCTCTGATGATTAGTGATGTTAAACATCTTTTCACGTGTTTATTGGCCATCTGTATATCTTCTTTGGAAAAATGTCTGTTCGTATCCTCTGCCCATTTTTTGTTGTTCAGTTGTGTGATTTCCTTATATATTGTGGAGATTAACCCCTTATCGGACATATGATTTGCAAAAATTTTCTCCCAACTGGTGGGTTGTCTTTTGGTTTTGATCCTAGTTTCTTTTGCCTTTTATGGAGATTCTTAATGCATTAACATCCCAAGTCAATAACAGAACCTTCCAGAAATTAAGGAGCGCATCAGAAGCCATTTGAATGGAGATGAGTACCTTGTTGAGACTTTGGTACTTGGAGTGTCTGGAACAGTCTTTCCAGTATAGAGCCTGAACCAAGCTCCTTTTTATTGGGGGGCAAAGGTGAGGGAGGGGTTGTCCACCACAGAAACACTCTGAAAGTGGCAAACCCCTTCGCCCTCTTCTAACTCTCTTCACGGTTTGGCCAAGTTCATCTCTGTCTTTGAAAAAGAGCAGGAACATTGCAGCCCAAGCCACTGCCTTGTTGAAACGTACAGGTCAAAACTTTCGGCTCTTCGGGCGCAGGAGCGTGTCCCTGCGGATGCGGCCGCTGTGCCCTTTCTGTTAAGGGGATGGTACTGGCGTTTGGGTGGGATTTCTGCCAAAATAACCCATAACCTAATTGAAACCCTCTTTCCTCCCCCACAGTGCTAGGTCGCAGGATTTCCCTGTACCTCCTTTAAGCATATTCTAACCACGTGCATGACACGATTTGGAAGTGGAAGGCATAGATCACTCTGGCAGGACGCTTCTGCTTTTTCCTCTCAGAGGATGAAATACACGCAGCATATGGGGTCTGTTCAAGGCAGAAAAGGGGAAATACCGAGGCCTCTGGGCCAGACTCGGAGGCACGGAGTAACTGAGAGTGTAGGAGGCCCATTGTGCTGCAGCTCCTGGAGGCCTCAGAGCGTGGACACCGCAGGAAGCCGCACGACTGCCTGTGCCCTCTGCGGGGCGCGGGCATAACCCAGACGCCTTCTCCCGAGCTCGCCATCACCGGGCACCGAGCAAAGCTGGGCCGCAGGCATTCCGCGTAAGCCTCGCGGAACAGAAGGACAAGCCCTGCTGTTCTGCGGTCGTTTCCTCTCCTGTTTCCTACTTCCAGGTGGGATGGAGGATTCTGAAGGGATGGGCCAGGACCCCTTCCCACCTCCGTGCCCTTCCTGGGGCCCAGCTGATGGTGGGAAGACTTCCATGCCGTGACCTCCTCCTGGGCGGACACCAGGCTTCTTCATCTCTGTTTCCCAATGCAGGGCACACGGCAGGCCCTTCTGGGGGTCACATCTGCCCGCGTGGGCCCTGGCAGTGCTTCCTCCTGGCCTCTGAGTGGAGGAGGATCAGGAACTCGCTCCCTGGGGTCAGCAGGCGGGCCTCCAGCACCGCGGACACTGCCACTGGGGTGGGACCTGGGCTGCCGGGCGCTCCTCCTCTCAGATCAGGTCGCCTCCTCTGCCCCGTGGGAATAAAGACCTCCACAGCCCTTCCGGGTTGTCATAAAGACCAAATGAGAAGGTTGTCACGTGCCCTGTACAGTGCCGGCCATGCAATGGGCACTCAGCCAAGTGAGTGTGTTTCCTCCCTCCCTTCTCCTTTCTTCCGTTTCTAGGTTTCTCAAACTCTGAGAATCGTTCTCCCTTGAGGGGAGTGAACATAGCGCTGGGCTTGGAGACTGAATGTCTGGATTTTCACGTAGGATTTGCCTCTTCCAAGCCTCCTGGCCTTGAGCGAAGCTCTCCTGAGAGGCAGCAGAGTGTCCTGGAGGATGGGTCCTGGCGTTGCACTGCCTGTGTTTTCCATTTTCTTTTTTTGGTTAGGATGGTTAGCCCTGAGCTAACATCGGCTGCCAATCCTCCTCTTTTTGTGGAGGAAGATTGGCCCTTAGCTAATATCTGTGCCCATCTTCCGCTCCTTCATATGCAGGATGCCTGCAATAGCATGGCTTGATGAGCAACGTGTGGGTCTGCACCCAGGATCATGAACCTACGAACCCTGGGCCGCAAGTGGAGCGTGTGAAGTTAACTGCTGCGCCACCGGGCGGCCTGCACTGCCTGTATTTTATGTGCAACTCTCCACTGATTAGCTGGGTAAATCAGTTAACTTCCCTCTGTCTCTGTCTCCATCTGTAAAACGAGGATAACAATGGTTCTTGCCTCCTCAGGTTGTTACGCGAATTAGATTAGATTAACACTTGTACAATGCTTGGTGAGTGCTATGTAATCTCGAGCTATTATTTCCTCATCTGCAAAATAAAATGGGAATACTACTACCAGCCTTGTTACGTTGATGGATATAAGCAGATGGAATAAAGAGGGTGAAAACGCTGTGGAAATCTGCAGAATACCACACACACGTGAGTCACGGTTCTGTCATCCTCTGAGCCTCTGGTGGCCCTTCACTCTGCATCTGCTCCTCCAGTAGAAATGACAACTCTGCCCTGTGCCCCTGCAAACTTCTCTTGCAGCATCTGTAACTCTTATTGGCCTTTTTGTTTACATATCTGACTCCCTCACTAGATTGCACACTCCTTGAGCTAAAAGAATGCATTCGATTTATTCCTGTACCTCCAGTGCCTAACCTGGGTGTGCAGTAAATGTTTGTGGAATGAATACAGAACTGCAAAGGGACCAAAAGGGGACCAGGAAGCCCTTGCCGATGACTCAGGCCCTTTATAATTTACTGATGCTTCTTTCTCTTCTGGTCAACAAAGAAAGTCTGATTAAATCTCTAACACCTTAGTCTGGATATGTTTGTATTAATACAGTATCAACTTTGGACACTCCTAATCAGTTAGGTATATAGTAAGTACTCAGTGCAGCGATAAAAGAGCTGGGTCCAGGGATGCAGTAAGCATGCAAATCTTCCCATTAATTAACCCCCATTTGTAACTATCACTAAGAAAATAAAAATCTCTTTAAATTACACTCTCCCAGTATATACACTGTTAACAGGTTGTCGTCTACTCTTCCAGTTGCTTTTTTGTACATATGTGTATATTTATTTGCAAAATGGGGTCATGCTATATGCACTGTTTTTCGGTAAGCCTTTAAAATATTTAACAATGCAAGGTAGTATTTTTCCAAGTCATTATTTTTTGAGGGGATGATTTTTCACCGGTTGTGTATTATTTCATCAGGTATGTGTGCCATAAATTATTTAAGCAGCATGCCATTGTTGAACGGAGTGCTAGATAGAATTTCAGTCTATCTGAAGGAGAGATATTAAGCAAGCAGTCACATAAATAAATGCAAAATCAGATCAGAAGTGAGTACTACGGGGGCCGGTCCCATGGCTGAGGGGTTAAGTTCGCACGCTCTGCTTCGGTGGCTCAGGGTTTCACTGGTTCGGATCCTGGGCATGGACGTGGCACCGCTCATCAGGCCATACTGAGGCGGTGTCCCACATAACACAACCAGAGGCACTCACAACTAGCATATGCAGCTGTGTGCTGGGGGCTTTGGGGAGAAGGAGAAAAAAAGAAAGAAGAAAATTGGCAACAGTTGTTAGCTCAGGTGCCAATCTTTAAAAAAAATCAAAGAAGTGAGTGCTATGAAGGAGAGGGACGTGGCGTCATGAAAGGGTATGGCAGGGAGATTTTATTTGGTCAGAGAGAAAGTCATGAGCTGAGGGCAGGCGGGAATCAAATAGATGCAGTGAATATCCAGACATAGTGCTGGGAGAAGGGAACAGGGCCAAGGAGAAACCTTGGGGAATGCCAACAGTTATAACTGGTGTGAAAAGAGGAGTCCATGATGGAGATGGGGAAGGAGAGACCAGCAAGAGAGACAGGAAGAGACTCAGAGGAGAGAGACGCCTCAGATGCCCAAAGAGAAGGGCGTTCCCCAAAGAAGGGTGCGGTGCAGTAACACCTTTTCAGGGAGGTCAAGTAAGATCCGTGTCATGAAAAATGTCCATTGGTGTAGAAAGTTCCATGTGACTAGCGACCTCCAAGGGAACAGCTTCACTGGACAGGTGCTCAGAAGCCAGATTAATTGGAAGTGAATGGAGAGGTGGTTGGAGAAGTGGAAGTGTTCAGAGTGGACTATATTTTTAGGAGCATGGCTATGCAAGTGCGGAGGGAGCAGGAGACAGCTACACCAAACATGGGGTCAAGGCATGGCCCTTTCTTCCCCTCCTCTGATAGCCTTTTCTGTCTCATGCCCACTGGGATATACCATCCCACCCTCCCGTGCCTGCTGTGCCCTCCACCCGTCCCTTCGGGGCCTGGGCAGAGCACAGCGTTTGTTTGCTTGTCTGTCTCTGTCTACTTTTGGTAAGAAATCTACGGAGAACAGAGTGCTGGCTGCTAGTATAGGGCCTTTCAATAAGAACTGAATATTTGTTGAATGAATGTTTTAAAAAAATCCAATTTGGAGTAGACTTGGACATTAAAATACCAGCTGAGAAGAGGATATTCAGAAGAGAGAAGTGACAACACAACATCATGGTAGGAATTTGAGGGAGTTCATTTCTGATAGTCTCAGTTTTTTCAATGAAATCTTTGAAAAGGTTATCTGCTGAGACAGGGTGGTAGGGCTGTTGTAGGAGCTGGAAGAGGACAGAAAAGGTTTGTAACAATCATCAAAGGTAGTAATATAGGGTCTGATGGGGAGTGGCAGGATCGCTGAGCCACCATGAGGGCCCAACTGAGTTTGGAGACCTCAAAGCTGCTGAATGATATTAGGTTTAATGTTTGCATTATTAAATAATATTCATGAATCAGGTCAGGAGGCAGAAGGAGAGAGGGAAATTGTGGGCAAGAACCTTTATTGTGGTTTCCATTGAGGAAGAATGGACAAGTGGGGTAAATAGTTTTGGGGCTGGCTAGTTTGAATAGTTTCAGTTGGCTCTGGGGCATAGGGGCTGTCCCTCTTTGTCTGGTTCCTGGCCCTGGGGTGGTTAGGGCAGGTGGATAGCGGCCTGGAGTATGAGAGTCTGATAAAGGAGATGATGGGGATGTGGGCTCTGATTTGGTTGGTTTGTGTTTGAAATAACAGAGGTGGTTGGGGGTATGACTCTGGATTGGTTGGTTTGCAGTTGAAAGTTGAGCCCCTAGAGAGTGTTGACTGTCTCTAGAAATTGGCTAACCCTAGGAGGGGCAGTTCCTCCAGGATCAGCGAGACCCTAAGATGTCAAAGAATTGGAGTACAGAAATTAAAGGACATGGTTACAACAAGCCTGGAGTAGAAGGAATCCTAGTAGGAAACGCTTGAGGGGTGATGTCTGTAGTCCAGGTACCTGTACTCCAATGGCATTTGCTGTCTTGCTTTAGGGGCCTGTTTTGGCCAGATCAGGGCAGTCTCCATGGTGAAAGGGCAAGTACATGTGGGCATTTCAGATGTGATACCTCGGGAGCCCTCACTTAGCATCCGAGTGGAGGGATGGATGGGCAGATCTGCTTGTCCAGTCTATAGGTCGTGGTTATGGATTATCAGGGAACAGAAGAGGAAGAGAAGAGAAAGATTCTTTCCCTGTGCGTGGAACTCTCAGAGCCTGGCCATCGTCTGCTCCACAAAAGTGCAAATCCCTCGTCATAGAGGGAGAGGAAGAGAGAGACATGAGGAACTGCTAGGTCAATGGCCTCGTGCAGGCCATGGCATTTCCTTCATTTATTCATTCATTCTTTTACAAACGTGATCTGTTAGCTGTGTTGGTGGGTGCTGGGGATAGAGATGTGAATAAGACATGCCCCTTGTGACAAAGGGCTTCCCCAACTGGTCAGCAAGAGAAACAAGTAAACAGACCACGCCATCAGGGTGATGGGCAAACTGGGGGTTGAGGGGCCATTGGCCATCGGCCATCACTGAGGCTTGGAGACTTTTCTTTGAATCATTGCTGAGTTGGTCTCCTGGACTTACTGTGTGTGGCTTTTTGACTCTATCATCCACAGATTTCTATTGACCTCAAGCTCAATACTGAATGGAATGAGAATTGAGTGGTTCGCCGTTGGAGACACGGTCTGCTCACCCAGGACCCCCTTCACAGTCAGAGCAGGAATCTGATCTGTGCTGGAGACCTTGTCCTGATCATATATCCCTTCCACACATGTGTGTCGAGGTCCACGGGCTCTGCTGAGCTTAAAACATGGCTATTTCAGCTCCCTTTTCCCCATCAGATGGAAGCTGAAAGTGCCATTCTGAAAACGGGACACCGGCTGGGAGCCAGGGCACGGTGTAACTGCGTCCTGGCAAGTCCTCAGGCCGGCAGAGGACTCTTGTCCAGGGGCCTTTACAGTGACCCCTTTGCCTGGCTCTCTACCACTCTCGTCAAACCCACTCACTTTACTCACTTGCCTCCAGCTCGTCTGGGCCACTGTCAAGCTCCTGAGGCCCAAATGACAAGCATAAAAATCATAATTAGAAAGGGTCAGATTAATAATTACTGAGCTGATGTTAGTACTGCTCGAATAACC
The DNA here is from genome assembly GCF_021613505.1 of Equus quagga. Classification (NCBI taxonomy): domain Eukaryota; kingdom Metazoa; phylum Chordata; class Mammalia; order Perissodactyla; family Equidae; genus Equus; species Equus quagga. Next base: position 129,863,984 of record NC_060271.1, on the reverse strand, counting down.
TTTACTATCTACAAACCACATTCACAGCCAATATGTCACCTGCGTCTCACGGCAAAAACCTCTGAGCTAAGTATTATTATTTCCCCTTCTGCAAAGCGGAAGGTCAGAACGTTTCATGGCTTGTCTGAGATCACAGAGCTGGCGATGGAAGATCACGTTTTCCTGACTTCAACACTGGCGATCTGGACATTGCTCCACACGTTATTGTAAATTAATGGGTTAAGTCAGGGGTTTGCAAAGAAAGCTCTGTCTGTTTGGGGGATGTTCATAGAGGAAACACAAAACAGGGTTTCATGGTCAGATCTTTTTGGGAAACACTGTGAAGTGTAATGAAATGATTTTATTTACTGTGGGATCTTTAGAGCCTTTAACACGGTGATTTGCATCCTGACCCCTCAGGAAGGATGCGATATGCCACTTCTTTTTTTTTCCTTTTTAAACTATGGGACCATTTTTCTAAGAACATTTTGAAGAACATTCTTAGGAAACACTTTGGGAAGTGCTGTCTCTAAGAGTTAGGATATTTGGGTTTTAACAGACAATCTGGAAACCAACACTTTCCAAGGCCAAAGTTAAGAGTTCCTAACGGTGGGCGTTCTGGTGTTGGCTCTGGGTGGTAAGGGCGGTGTTTCAGGCAGGACATCACTCAGAGCACATGCTCTGGCAGCCACCTACTGGGGAGAACAGATCTAAGGACCTGCTTCTCTGCTCCTTTTGTCAGCCTCCGTGGGAAAGATGTAGAGGAAAACAAGTACCCATTTAGCTCATTTGTCTGTTCCTCCTTTCCGAGGGGTCGGTCACAACCGAGTGGGTGCTGAGTGGGTCTCAAGGAAGCCACCCTCCACCTAGAAGCTCGAGACCCTGGTCATGGGTGACGAAAGCCCTCTGAGAGTTTTGCAGGCTTTGTCCATCTTTGAAGCTGCTCATACAACCCTGGGAGTTCCAAACTGGGTGGGAGATTTCCAAAGGTTGCGTGGAAGCTGAGACCTGCACAAAAGATGCTCAGCACAGACTTGAACTCCAAGGGGAAAATAACATTGTCATTAAGCCCTTGAAGCCAAATTCAGCCTGCTTGTCTGCCTGCAGAGCCCCGCTGACGCCGGAGGAGCTGGTGCATGAGCTCAGCACGCCTGCATCCTCTCCAGTTTCTCCGAGCTGCCGACAGTACTGAGGGTACTGCTGGCTGGATGCTCTCTCGTACTAAATTATGCACGTATTTCATTTGGCCACCAGCTCCTTGCACAGCGTTTTCATTTGGACCAGCTCTCTGAGAACTGTGGGGACAAACCCCGTGGTCCCACGTTAGATGATGGAGGTTGGGGAAGTTCCTGATGGCCAAGAGTAACAAAAAGGAAAAGGAAGTCAATTCGTGGAGGAATCGTTCTCAAAGGGCTTCTGTTTTGTAAGGATTTTCTCAGGAAGGTTGCGAGGGAAATGTGACACAATTAAAAGGGAAAAATGGTCTATCTTCTATGATGGATTCTTGAACAATTTCCAGAAAATATCATTCTTATCACCAACAAGTTTTTGTTTTTGTTTTCAGCAAGGCCCTGATGGAGATGTTGCATCTTGGTCAATCTTAGAACTGGGAGCAGGTCCAGGCTATTTGTCTCCTCAGCGGGCAGTGGGGTGTTCCTGTGGCGGCCACATGGCCTCCTCGTGGCCTCCTCCTCAGCCGGGCAGGGCCTCCCTCTCAGGGGCTAAGTTCTTGTGTCTATTCATCTCGCAGCTTCCTGCTGTTCCACTCCATTTAGTAGTTAACCATGCTTTACTTAATTGACAATTCTTAAATTTTCCCTACTCCATTTTCTGGTGTGGTCTCTCAATTCTGTAAGAACCCTGACTGATACAGGGCATTGCAAACTTTGAATTTTTATATCTTCCTGGCGGAGTCCCTCTTTTCATCATGATAAAATTGCTCTCTTTATTTCTGGGGGTGCTTTTTCTTGGAAGCGAAAGTTACTGTGTTTTACGGTGCTGTACTGAATCCACCTTTCTTTTTATTAGTATTTGCATAAAATATATATTTTTCTTTCTTTTTACTCTTGACCTTTCTGTATCCTTATTTTTAAGTTGTTTTCTGTAACTAGCATATAGTTGGGTTTTTTTATTCTTGTCCCTGGGGTGTTGCCTTTCTGGGGTTCCAACAGGAAGCCCACGTATTTGTCATTGTCCTTTCTCCTTGAGACTGTCGAAATTTCTGTGCAGCTTCTCATCTCTAGCTTTCTGATCAAGAACAAAAAGGTGCCAATTGTTGGAATCACCTCCCTTGGCTTCCCTTCTTTTCAGGCTTTTAGCCTCCAAAATCCTTGCTCCCTTAGTGGTCTTCCAATACAAAGAGATGTTTCAAAAAAATAGGGGGCGGGCTCTGTGACTGAGTGGTTAAGTTCGCGTGCTCCGCTGCAGCGGCCCAGGGTTCGGATCCTGGGTGCGGACATGGCACCGTTTGTCAGGCCACGTTGAGGCGGCGTCCCTCATCCCACAACTAGAAGGACCTGCAACTAAGATACACAACTATGTATGGGGGGGTTTGGGGAGATAAATCAGAAAAAAAAAAAAAGAAGATTGGCAACAGTTGTTAGCTCAGGTGCCAATCTTTAAAAAAAAAAATAATAATTTGTCCAGCTTTTCTGGTTGTCTTGGAAGGAGGATTGCTCTGAAACAAGTTAATCTTCCATTGCTGAAAGTGAGAATCTGGAATTATTCAGCCAGAAAAAAGCAATTAGTGTCTTTAAGAAACTAGTAGAACTAAATGTCCACTCCAAACAAGACAGGGCAAGAAACAAACACACATCACACACACAAAGCTCTTAAAACTGAAGCTGGGAGTCCGGCCCCGTGGCTGAGTGGTTAAGTTCACACACTCTACATTGGGGGCTTGGGGTTCGCTGGTTTGGATCCTGGCCATGGACCTATGCATTGCTCATCCAGCCATGCTGGGGCAGCATTCCACAAAGAAGAACTAGAATGACCTACAACTAGGATATACAGCTATGTACTGGGGCTTTGGGGGGAAAAAATCCTCAAGCTAGGGGCACATAGCTCAGGAAATGAAGAAGTGTAATGCCCATTAAGAGCTGATAAAGAATGGAAGAGATTCACGGTGTGGAAAATGCTGTGCACTGTCTTGATTGAAATGAGAGGGAATGGGAGGAGGGGGTGTTGTTGGATGGAAAGGATACCAGACCACTCTTCTTGACACTACTGTATCCAGGCCTGGAAAAACTTACACCACACGACGACAGCCAGAAGCCCTCTGATGATAGGATAAATGGCGGGGAATCCTTCCTAAGGCAAACCAGATTATATTGTCAGTATTTAATTAAGACATTTTTTTAAACCAGATGGATAGTTGTATCTTGGTGGTTGTTATTTCTTTGCATGCTGTTCTATGTCATATTTTTTTTAAAGTTTGTAATAATTTTCAGTTATTTTACTATGGGGCCTGGCACACAGAAACCCTTAGGGGGCGCTAGTGGAAGGACCTCCGATAGCATAATTGCAGTCGGTGAGCGATTTCCGCAGTTCAGTGGTTTAAGCAAGAGGAAACTGTAATCCACTGGGTCTCTCACCCTTTAGTAAGCATCTTCTTTCAGTGGAAAGTACTGGAAATGAGACATAGCATTTTAGGATGGGTTAATCAGCGCTTTTTGTCTGGCCTTGCCATTGGTGGCCAACTGTGTGATGCTGCCCCGGAAGCAGTGGTGGAAAGAGACAGCTTTGGAGTCAGGGCACCCGGGTGAGAGTCCGGTTCAGCCACTTACCGGCTGTAAGACTTGGAGGGGTTATTTAGTCTCCCGGAGCCTCAGTTTCCTTACCTACCCTTGACCTTATAGGTCCACTGTGAGGAGTAGATGAAACAAGGTGTGTAAATTGCCCTCCGCAGTTAAGTTCCTAATAAATGTGAATTCTTTACCTTCGCCCCTTTCCCAGGAGAACATATATTCAGCACATCCGGCTGGAGTTCAGGAGTGCACTGTTTTCCTCCCTTGCTGATGAAGGCGGGACCAACTGAATCTATCTAACAGGTCCCTTAAGGGAGTCAGTTCCAAATCCACATATGGGCCGATGACCCGGCCCAGCAGAATAAGTGTAGCACAAAGGCTGACATTAGACGCCGTTCTGCTACTGCAGTCTCTCTGGGAACAGGGCTGCCCTTGGCAGCAGAGGAGAAGGGGCCCATTTGACATGGGTTCTTCTCGAATTCCTTTGGGCACCTCTGTGAGTCCTAAGCCCTCTCACAGCAGTTTCTAATATTCACTAGAGGGATGGGGTACAAGGGAGGAAGCAGTGATCTGGAAGAAACTTTCCGCCTCTCCTTTTTATTTCATTTGGTTATATAATCATACTAATAGCTAACGCTTCCTGAGTTCCTTCCATGTGTCAGGCGGTGTTTTACATATATTAACTGACTTGCCCTCAGTCACAGAACTTTGAAGTGTCGGAATTAAGATTCGTAGCCAGGCAGTCTGGCTCCAGCGCTCTGCTCTAGTGCTGTGCTGCTGCTTTGTATGTAAATTTGCTTTGTCTTTCTTGGCAGTTCCAGGGAGCCTCAGTGAACATGCCCCAGACTGAACTCGTCATCTTCCCTCCCGACCTGCTGCGGTTGCATTCACAATTTCTGGCTGTGTCGCTTCCACCCACTCGGGAACCCAGGCTGGAAACCAGAGTTGTCCTAGGCCTCTGCTTGTCACTTCAGGCCTCACAGTTGAACGGTCACCAATTTGTATCAATCCAATCCCTCACATCTGTCTAAAATCTTGTCTCCTCCACGCCCTGTACAATGCATTTCATTCCTTCTCCACCTTCTGCCTGAACCGTTGCATTAATTAGCAGCTCCCAGGGGTCTCCCTGACTCCATCTCTCCCAGTTTGGCCTACTCTCCTCCGTTTATAGAAAAAGCAGAGAAAATGCTGGCCTCTTCGCGTCCATCTCCCGTTTAAAAAGCCTCTGCTGGTCCCCTCTGACCCACGGAAGGCACTAGAATCTGAAGACTATTGGCCCCAGAGTTAGACGGTTGGGTTGTGAATCTCAGCTTCTGCATTTAAGAAAAGCTCCTCAGCCTCTTGAATCTTCGGCTTTCCCATGTGAAAACTGAAGACAACAGAAAACCTCCCTCATGGGTGCTGTGAGGGTTAATTCAGATAATGTGTGGAAGGCCCTCAGCATCATGCAGAGGAAGAACTCAGCAACGGCTGCCTGTTTGTATTTTTACACTGTAAAGTTTAATACCCTTAAATCGCCTTGTAAATTCCTTCAAATAGATGTGTCGACGAAAATAATCCATAACCAATCTATAAATGAAAATTTGGGTGAGTTTATTCTGAGCTGAGATCTGAGGACCATGGCCTGGGGCCTTTCTTCTCGAAGGAAGAAAGGGCACCAAAGAAGTGGGGTGCACAGAGTGGTTCTATACCCCCAAACAGGATGTTTCACATAGGATTGAAATGTCCCTTTTACAATAGTCGCGAGAATGCTCTGTCGGCACAGCGACTGATGGACACAGCAGGTAGGTCTTCTGTCTCAGTGACCACAGCAGGGTGGCAGTCTGTTGTCTCCAGCTGGGTGGTCACAGGTGAGCTGGGTGGTCAAAGGTGAGTGCAGCAATCAGCTCCTAGCCTAAGGAAAGATGCTTATCCCTAGGGAAATGCCAATGTGGGGGGAAGTTGCACCTTTATCTCAAGGGCCTTTGTTCTGGCCATAGGAAATGTCTAAGCAGATATACAATGTGTGCTCAACAGCCACAGTCAGGCCCTTTTGGAAAAAACAGGCCGAATTAGGTTTATACCAATGGCTTCCTCATATACTCCAATATATCCTACTGCTTGCCATTTTTATTTGTCAGATGATATTTTCTAACTGATCTCTGGCACATTGCCTATAAATTTTCCATGGTTTAGCTACTCTAAATCTCATTATTCCAGGATTCATCAGTATGGACTCAGTGTCCGCTTTAAAAAAAAAATTTTTTTTTTTAGAACGTTCTTTTCCTTATTCCATGCTCTGGTAAACTGCACTGAAAGAAACAAATGTGATAGAAAAAGGATCCAGGGGTCATGAAGAATTCTAAGGTGACTAAAATTTTCTTGGTTGTGCTGGCATTTTATTTGAAAGTAGCATAAGATGGGGGTACATGGACACATGACCCTTCATTTTGTTCCTTCCTCTCTCCTCCTAGCACCGGGCCTGGAGCTGAGCAGGGGGTCAACATGGGTGGGGACTGCACGGGAGATGGAGATGTGGGGGACTGGAATTGGCCACCCCAAGATACGTCTCTTTGTCATGAGGATTATTTTGGGCTGGTTACTTTTAAAAACTGCAGACTTGAGAGAAACTCTGAAAAGTAGGTTACCCTTTGTTAAGAGACATTTACATTTGTAAAGGAAATCTCCATCTGTAAAGGTGTCACCCTCTCTGTATCAGGAAGAAGGGGGGATGACCTTATCTCTAGAAAATCTTATCAATGCAGAAGGCCAGGACTTAAATCTGAGTTATAACCTGACTCTTGTTTCCTGTGCTTTTCTGGTAATCTCCCATAACTGACTGCCCCCGCCCCCGACATCCTCTTTTGCCTTTAGCTCAGGAGGGTATTTAAGATGAGAACCTCCCCCATTTTCGTGAATTACTCAGTTTTTCTGGTCTCTCCCATGTTTACGTGTTATAAAGCTTTGTTTAATTTTCTCCTGTTATTCTGTCTCATGTCGATTTAATTCGTTTTCCATCCAGAAGGACCCAGAGTGGGTAGAGGAAATGTCTTCCTCCCCTACAGAGACAACTGGAAGCAGATAAATGTAATCAGGGAGAAAGGAGCTCTTCAGCAGTTCTGGGAAAGCGTGATCGCCAACGTTTATTGCTTATTATATGCCAGGCACTGTGCTGAACACTTTATGTACATTCTCTCCTTTAATCTTTGACACAAACTTGTGAGATATTATGACTATTATTATCTCCATTTTGCAAATCAGGAGACTGAGATTTAGGGAGATGAAGATACTTGCCAAGATTTGAGCCTAAGCTATCTGATGCCAAAGTCTATTTTTTATTTTCTTTGAAATATTAGTCCTTCAAATGCTTTTGGACAAAAGGGATCAATTAGATGAGCAGCTTTCAAACTTTTTGACCCTGATCCATAGTAAGAAATACAAGATGTCTCATGACTGTGACCCTGGCCACACTTACACACACACCCACCCCACTAGACTCACACATGCACACACACACATACATACAGATATGCTCACACACATATTTGTGTTTACATACCCACATATAAAAATATAAAAATGGACACAAATTTCACAAAACAAAATTGCTTTTCCTGTAGGTTTTCTATTAAATTTATATTTTATTGTAAAAAATTGCTAATTTGTAACCCACCAGATTTGTAGGTGGTGACCTTCACTTTGAAAACCAGCACTTTAGGAGATTTTTAGCTCCTTTTCAAGTCATTGCATCCTTACATTTCAGCATTTTTGAAATCATCTTGGGTTTATCTTGTCCATTAATTATTCAGGAAATACCTTCTCATCATGTGAGATAAAAATGTTTAGCATCACATGGTCATAACATCTTAGGGTATTGTGTCATAGAAATTGTTAAAAACGTATTTCGTAAGGTGCCTTTTGTGTTTTGTAACAGGAGAATTTGCTTTTATTTCTCTTATTTACCAGAAAAAAATGTATTCCACTGATTATTTCCATATGTACTTTTAAAGCTGCTCAGCATTGACTCGATCTAACCACAGGTTCTTAGGCAGCTTTCTTAGCATCTAAAGAGCCTCAATTTTTTCATCTGTTCAATTATCAAATTATGCCTCTCCTGCAGAGCAGTCATGAGGACTGACTGGGGAAATGTGTATATAAACCTTTAGCGCAGTTCCAGGCACAGAGAAGACACTCATTACAAGTAGCATCCGCCCCTTCCCTTCTCCTTCCTTCTCCTCCCCCTCCTACTTGGATAAAGGGGAGCTTACACTGAGGAAATGCTGTATTTCTGGAATCGCTTTTAAGGAAGAGTGTGTGGTCTGGTTGGTATTTTCCCTTTAGTTGGTAGTAATTTTATCTGACGATGTTCTGTGGATCTCTTGCAGTATCACTTCCGTCAAGAAACTGAGACGGACTTTAGAAGCTCAGTCGTTGGAATTATTGAAAAGGCCGGAATAGTGGATTAAATAGGAAGGAGCTCACACTGTTGGTTTTCTGTTTTTATTTCCTTGTTGTGACTGGTTCTTCTGATCCCTTGCATTTCCTGCTCTCACCAAACGGTCTCTTTATGACAATCGTAATAGCTCACACCTGCGTATATCTACTCAATGACCTTGTGAGATAACCAGGGCAGGTATTATTATTGACATTACATTGATGTCAGAGAGAAATTGAGGCCCAGAGAGGTTAAGTGGACTGCCCAAAGTCACAGAGCTAGAAAGAAATGGAGGTTTAAACCCACAAGGCTGTCAGGTTCCAAGTTTTGAGCTTGTTTCTTCTGAATCAAGACTTTTATACCATATAGATGTAGCTACGGTCCACAGATGAGCCTTGTTTAAAAGTATACATTTTACTGCAAACCCTATTTAACCATGGGAGAGTGGCAGAGGTGAATTGGTCTGATGTTGGTTGGAATTTCTTCCTCAGAGTCTAGAAGGCTGGTCAGCAAATGGAAGCTCATAAAGCTGTAGAGAATCATCTGACCCAAACAGAGAAAAATCACTGGGGCTCGAAAGTAGTGAGGAAAGCATGCACCTTTCCCAGCTTCTTATAGGACATCTCCCTGGGGATGCCCACCCTGACCTTAGCCTCTGCGTGGCCCTGACTGAGGACTCTTTAGGCTCTCTTCCCTTCCTTCTTCTGCCCCTTCCATTGCTCCTTCTCTTGCGTTTCTCCACCTCCCTTCTCCTCCCATCCTCCCATTGTTCAGGCTGAACTTCTCTTAGAGTCATCTTTGTCTTTTCCGTCTGCTTTGACCAACCACCACCAACATCCCTATCCCTCAGCACGTCTCTCCACACCCACTGCCATACACATATCAGTATACTCTGTTTCTCCATCCTGATTTCACTGTCCTGAATCAGGCCTTTGATTATTATTCTGTGATCACTTACTCTAGTATCTACTGGCCTCTGCTTCCCATCTCCAGTCTCGACTGCTGCAGGTTATCCAGCATACTTTGGCCAGATTAGACATCCTGAGAAAAGGCTCTGAGCCTGGCACCCCTCCTGTAAAACTCTCAGAGTCTCCTCGTTGCTTATGGGCCAAAGGATATGGCAATTTGATGCAAAGCTTTTTTTCTAAACCACTTTCCATGGCTCATCTTCACTAACCTTCTAGTTTCTTCTCCCTTCTGAGGATACACTTATGTGTATCTGTCTCTTCCGATGGCTGGGAACTCTTCGAGTCTAGAACTTTATCTTGTTCATGTCCTTACCTTTAGCACATACCACAAGACCTGGTGCAGAGCTGGTCTTCAGAAAATACTTGCTGAATGGATCACCAATAGACCTAACTTCACCCCAGCTATGCATCAGAATTTTCATGGAGTTTAAAACTTTTTTCAAATTTATTTTGGAAGGGCATTTAATTTTTTTGTGAAATATATAATATATACTGAAGAGTATAAAAAGTGTGTGTGAAGACTAATTAATAACAAATTAGAGACTGTGTACTGACCACCCAGATTAAGACACAGGACCTGACCAGTACCCTAGAAATCTTCTGTCTGCCCCTTCCAGACACGATGTTTCTTTGGTTCACTTTCAGCTCTGCCGCCCACCAAGGAAACCACAATCCTAAATCTTGAGTTAATCAATCCCTTGTTTTTCTTTATGTTAGCTCATCTTCGTACATAACCCTAGATAAGAAATAGTTATTTTGCTTTGTCTGTTTTTGAACTTTAAATGATTTGAATCATTTTGATTGCATCAGTCTGTGGCCCACTTCTTTCATGCAATGCTATTACTTAGATTAATGACATGGATATAGATTAATTCATGTTGGTGAATGTAGCTATGGTTCATTCATTTTCCCTGCTCTGTAATACCCCATTGCATTCTATTAATTTATCCATTCTAATGTTCTGGGATTGATTGATACTATTCTAGTATAGCATTTGAGATATTTCTAGTTTCTTGATATAATGAATAAGGCTTCTATAAATACTTACAGAAACAAATGGGCAAGAGTTTCATTGGAGTGTATAACTAGGAATGGAATTATTGAGTTGTAGTTTACATGTATATTTAACTGTTTTAGGTGATACCTGACTCTTTTCTAAAGTGGGAACCCCCATTTCTACTTCCATCAGTGCTCAATGAGAATTCCCGTTTCCTGTGTTCTCATCTGACTTTCACACATTTGCCAATCTTGTAGGTGTGAAATGGTATCTTACTGTGATTTAGATGTTTATTTCCCTAAGTAGTAGAGGTTGAGAATCTTTTATGTCTATTGACCATTAATATTTCTTCCTTTGTGAAATGTGTCTGTTGCCCATTAAAATTTGTTTTAATGTCTTTTATCTATTTCTTCCTTTGGCTTATATGCTTAAAACATTTTATTTCTAAGTGTTCTTTATGTACTCTAAATACTAATTATTTGTTGGTTATATGTACTACAACTATCATCTCCAAATTTTTGGGTTGTCTTTTTTACCTTCTTACAGTATCTTTTAATTTAATTTAAAAATTTAAGCATTAATTTAATTTTATTATTTTGGCTGAGGAAGATTTGCCCTGAGCTAACGTCCATTGCCAATCGTCCTCTTCTTTTCCTTTTTTAAAATATGAGTTGCTGCCACAGCATGGCCACTAACAGCCGAGTGATATAGGTCTGTGCCCAGGACCCGAACTCGGGCTGCCGAAGCAGAGAACAGTGAACCTAACTGCTAGGCCACTGGAGCTGGCCCATTAAGCATTAATTTAATTTTATTTAATTTTATTATTTTTTTTTGAGGAAGATTAGCTCTGAGCTAACATCTGCTGCCAATCCTCCTCTTTTGCTGAGCTAACATCCATGCCCACTTTCCTCTGCTTTATATGTGGGACACCTGCCACAGCATGGCTTGACAAGTGGTACATAGCACACCTGGGATCTGAACCAGTGAACTCCAGGCCACTGAAGTGGAACATGTGAACTTAACCATTGTGCCACTGAGCTGGCCCCTAAGCATCAATTTTAAAAGTTTTCAAACATACACAAAAAATAGAAAGGCTACTTCAATGAACCTTCCTTACTTCTCAACCATCTTCTCAAACGATCAATTTTCTGCCATTGTTGATTTTATATTTCTTGACTACTATATTTTTATGTTAGAATATTTTGAAACAATCTCAAATGTATCATTTCATGTGTGGTATATTTTGATAAATAAAATTTCCTATTTTTTTTTACATGTGTGCTTCTTGGTGAGGAAGATTGGCCCTGAGCTAACCTCTGTTGCCAATCTTCTTCGTTTTTTTTTTCTCCCCAAAGCCCAAGGACTTGATTGTAGATCCTAGCTGTAAGTCATACGAGTTCTATGTGGGACGCCACCACAGCATGACTTGATGAACGGTGTGTAGGTCTGCACCCAGGACCCGAACCGGTGAACCCCAGGCTGCCAAAGTGGAGTGCAAGAACTTAACCACTTGGCCATGGGGTCAGCTCCTAAAATTTCCTAATTTTAACATAGTCAGTAATTTGAAATGTTTCCTCTATGGTTTATACTTTTTTGTGTACAGTTAAAAAAATCCTTCCCAACTCTGAGGTAATGGTATTTTGCTACATTGTGATGAAGGATCAACTTTTTTTCCCCAGTCCATCATGGGTTAATACTTCTGTGAGATATAATAAAAGTGAATTACTAGAACGATGAAATTTAAAAAGGACACACAAGAGGGAAACTCCACTTTTTAATCATCAGATTCAACAAAAATAAAATTATTTTGTCAAATTGCTATGAAACTTTCGAAGTGTATACTCTCAATTTTTGTACCAACTATGTCATAGATCAGTTTAAGAAAGAGATTGTGGTCTGATACTAGTCCGTGAACCACACTTTGAGTAGTAATGGTCTATTGTATTGTTTTCTAATAGTTTCATTATATGGCCTTTTAGATTTCAGTCTTTAATTTACCTGGATGATTTAATATAGCAATGTGTGGGGTAGGAATCCAGTTTCATCTTTTCCCACATAAATACTCAATTGCCCTGGGACAATTTAAAATAGACTGTCCATTCATCACTGATCTACATTGACACTTTTGTGATCAATCAAGTGTCTGTGTATGCCTGGGTTTGCCTCTGGGCTCACTGTTTTCTTCATTTGTTTATTTGAAAATTAACACATTTCTAAATAAACTGTTGACCAAACAGAAGAAATCATAAGCAAAATTAGAAAATATTTAGAATTGAATAGTAATGAAAGCAGCATATTAAAATCTGTGGGATGCAGCTAAAGTAGTTTTAGGGGAGAATTCACAGCTATGGCTATATATGAAAAGAAAAGTTTAAACTTAATGATACAGGTTTGTATCTTAAGAAGCTAGTTAAGGGTACAAATTAAAACAAAAGTTGGAGGAAAGAAATAATGAAAACCAGAGAAGAAATCAATGAAATAGATATTAGGGAAACACTAGAGAAAATTGACGAAGCCAAAATTTGGTTATTTGAAAAGATGAATAAAATTGATAAATCCTTAGGAGACTAGTAAAAAAATAAATAAAAGAGAAAACATATACTATCAGTATCAGGACTGAAAGAGACGAAATCACTACACATCCTAAGGATGTTAAAAAGAATACAGTCATGTATTCATAATGAAGGGGATATGTTCTGAGAAATGCATCATTAGGCAATTTCATTTTTGTATGAACATCATAGAGTGCACTTACACAAACCTAGATGGTACAGCCTACTACACTCCTAGGCTATATGGTACTAATCTTATGGGACCACCATGGTTTATGCAGTCTGTCATTGACTGAAACATTGTTATGTGGCTCATGACTGTAATAAAGGAATATTATAAACAATTTTATGTTAATAAATTTAATAAATTAGAGGAAATGTACAGATTCCTTGGAAAACACAACTGAGTAATGCACTTAAGAAGAAATAAAATATCCCAATAGTCATATCTATCTATCTCATCGTTAAAAACTTTCCCACAAATACCAAAACTAGACAAAGACATTACAAGAAAAGAAAATTGCACATCAATATCTCTCTCTCGTGCAAATATCCTCAACAAAATATTAGCAAATTGAATCCAACAATGTATAAAAATAATTATATACCACAACCAAGTGGGATTTATCCCAGATATGCAAGGCTGATTTAACATTCAAAAATCAATTAATGTAATCCATCATGTCAACCGGCTAAAGAAGAAAAATTCACATAATCATATCAATAGATGCAGAAAAAGCATGTGACAAAATCCAACACTCGTTCATGATAAAAACTCTCAGTAAACTAGGAAAAGTGGAAACTTTCTCAACTTGATGAAGAATATCTACCCAAAACCCCTACAACTAACATTGTACTTAATGGTGAGAAACTAGAAGCTTTCCCACTAACGTTAGAAACAAGGCAAGGATATCTCCTCTCACTACTAGTTTTTAGCATCATACTGGAAGTCCTAGCTAATGCATTAAGACAAGGGAAAAAAGCAAAAGGTATACTGATTGAGAAGGAATCATCTATATAGAAAATATGAAAGAATCAACTAGAAAACTCCTGGAATTAATAAGCATTTATAGTAAGGTTGTAAAATACAAGGTTAATATACAAAAGTCAATCACTTCCCTACACACCATCAGTGATAAAGTAGAATTTGGAATTAAAAACACAATATTATCTATATTAGCAACATCAGAAATAAAAGTGAGGTACACATCTAACAAAATATATGTAAGACCTATATGAGGAAAGCTATAAAACTCTGATGAAAGAAATGAAAGAAAATCTAAATAAATGCAGAGATATTCTGTCTTCATAGATAAGAAGACTCAATATTGTCAAGATGTCAGTTCTTCCCAACTTGATTATAAATTCGATGCAATTCCAATCAAAATCTCAGCAAGTTATTTTGTTAATATTGACAAACTGAGTCTAAAGTTTGTATGGAGAGGCAAAAGACCCAGCAGCGCCAATACAATGTTGAAGGAGAAGAACAAAGCTGAAGGACTAACGCTATCTGGCTTCAAGAATTATTATCAAGCTACACTAATCAAGAATGTGTGGTATTGGTGAAAGAATAGACAAATAGATCAATGGGACAGATAGAGACACCAGAAACAGACAAAAATAAATACAGTCAACTGACCTTTGGCAAAGGAGCAAAGACAATAGAGTGGAGCAGAGATGGTCTTTTCAATAAATGGTACTACAACAACTGGACATCCAGATGCAAAAAAGTGAGTCTAGACACAGACCTTACGCCTTTCACAAAAATTAACCCGAAATGGAGCACAGACTTTTGCATTTGTAACATGCAAAACTAAAACTCCTAGAAGACAACGTAGGAGAAAATTTGTATGGCTTTGGTTTTGGCAATGATCTTTTAGATATAACACCAAAGGCACAATCCATCAAAGAAATAATTGATAAGTTGGACTTCATTAAAATTAAAAATTTCTAGTCTTTGAAGGACACTGTCCAGAGAATACGAAGACAAGCCACAGACCGAGAGGAAATATTTTCAAAAGACATATCTGTTAAAGGACTGTTATCTGAAATACACAAAGAACTCTTAAAACTCCACAATAAGAAAACAAACAACCTAATTAAAAAACGGGCCAAAGATCTTAACAGACTCCTCACCAAAGATGATACACAGATGGCAAGTAAGTATATCAAAAGACGCTCCATATCATATGTCATCAGGGAAACGCAAATGAAACAACCATGAAATACCATGATACATCTATTAGAATGACAAAAATTCGGAACACTGACACTAATAAATCCTGGCAAGCATGCGGAGCAGCAGGAATGAACCCTAATGCAAACTATACACTTTGGGTGATTGCTTACCTGTGTAAATATTTGTTAACACTCTTCAAACTATACAAGTAAAATATGTGAAATTTTTGTATGTAAATTATACTATAGTAAAATGATAAAAAAATGGAAACAATTTTGTCAAAGAACACGATAAAGAGAGAGTAAAGACAAACTATGAATCTATATTTTCAATACATATAACCAATAATAGTTTAATATTTAAGGACCTAAAACAGATCAAAAAGAAAAAGACAAACCTAACAGAAAAAAAGGTGGGCAAGCGAGAGAACAAGCATTTCAGAGAAAAGGAAAAATGAAATGGCCCATAAACATCTGCAAAGATGCCCACTCTCATCAGAAATCCGGGAAATGCAAATCAAAATGACAAGAAGATACCATTTCACCCCTACCAGATTGGCAAAGTTTATGTGTTGAAGAGGAGTAGAGAAACAGAACCGTACAGCAAGCTGGGGGGGAGTGTGAAATGTGTATGAACGTGTTGAGAAAAATTGGTATGATCTTTTCACATAGAGATGTGCATCCATTTGACTCAGCACTTCCTCTGCCAGGTACACACACCAGATATTTTCTTGTTTGTGTGCACCAGGAGAACTGCAGAAATATGTTCTCAGATATCAGAAAGCTGGAAACAACCCAAATGTTCAAGAGGAGAAGGTATAAATAAGTTGTGGCTGTTCCTCCGATGGAATGCTATACTTTGGCAAAATGAATTAACCATAGCTTTATTTAATTTTTAAGTGAGTCTTAAAAAAAAAATCCCGTTGAACGATAAAAAGCAAGCTTCTAAGGAATGCAAAGAGAGTGGTACTTTTTGTATAGAGTCCTCAAGAAGACTAAACTTTACAGTTGTTTAGGGGCAGATATCCTTTACTTATGCTTTATGTGAAAGCAAGGCGCTAACAGACTCAAAATTCAAAATCATACTTCCCTTTGGATGTGGGAAAGGGAGATGCTCCTGGGAAACTTGAAAGGAACTGTAAGAATCTATTTCTTAACTTGAGTCGTGGGTACGATCAGGTTTGTTTTATAATTCTGTATACTCTGTGCATCACACATATTTCTGTATATATAATATTTTCATGATAAACTATTTAAAAAGATTTTTAAAAATCTTAAAAATCTTTATAGCATTTGACCTAGCATCCTATGTGTGGTGGTGCAAACACATTAGAAGTTGAATTAAGAACAAGCCTATGTTGACAGAATAGAAATGAGACGGATCTTCAACGACAGACTGGCAGCCCTTCATTTGCAGGGCCTGGACTACCAGGTGGATGCCTGGGAAATTTGGGCAGAGCGCTGGGCCTGAGCAGCTCTAGCTCAAGCCCGAGGGATAGAAGCAGCTCATGGACAGGCTCTGCCCGCAGAGTTTTAGGGACCTGGGAGGGTCCACCAGGCCTTACATAGAGCAAAAGCACTGATGAGCAATACAGACCAAGACTTACCTTTGTTTTCCTGGTTCTGGCACAACCCATGAGAGGGAGAGGGAAGGGCCACACCAAATGCCTGCCAATCGCTTTCTTGCCCACCTTGGCCAATGAGGGGCTTAAAGGAGGACTCATTTGATTTTGAAAAAATGATGCAGTATTTCTTGCACCTTGAGAGTAATAGATTATTAATCCCCACTCAGCACCAAAGAAGTGAATCATGAGCAATGCAATGATTTTGTAACAGGACGTTCATGACAGGATTATTTATAATATCACAAGCGGGGCTATTTCTATCTAAATCTAGAAATCTAAATATATATACTAATACACTTATTGATATATTTTATCGTACATCCTTGTACATTATATAAATAAACATTATCATGTACATAATATAAAAATATAAAATATACAGTATACAAATATAAATATATACTTGTTCAATACAAATTAAAAGACAATAAAAGTAATTATATTAAAATATGTGTATGACTATCACACTAAAATATACAAAAATCTATTTATAAATATTTAAACCTTTACCCTCTTTTTGATATTATAAATATTATTGTTATGAATGTCCCATTACATCTAGCAAAGTGTTTGCTGATTTTTATTTTTGAGTGATGAGATTATGGATTATGTTTTATTTTGTATGTTCTGATTTTTCCACCAGGTCTGCAAAAATGTGTATTACTTATTAAAAATTAAATTAAACATCTAGTGATTGATTTCAAGAGAATCGCACAGTCAGATAGACCAGTGTGTCTGCCTCTCCGTGCTTCCTGGAGCTTCCATGTCTCATTCAGCAAGGCCGAGGGACTGTTGCTGTGGTAGGGATGCGAGTTCCATAGCGGGAGGCTTCCTGCACGCATGTGTAGCTTTTGATCCCAGGTTGTCTCTTCAGTGTTCAGGATCTTTTTCACAAGCTTCAGTAACTCATCTTGTAAATAGTTCCACCATAATTCTTGCAATTTCAACAGAAACAACATGAATCAAAAGTTAAGGGTAAGAAAGATTTCAGACTAAATTTCAAAGTATTTTCATCTGAAGGATGAATGATGTGAGCTCCCACATCGTGAACAGCAATGATGGCAACAAATTGAAAGTGAGTGTTGCTGGGAGGCTGCCAATCCCTGGGATGGAGGGAGCCTTTGATGAAAGGCTGTCAGGCTTTCTCTCCTTTTGATCTGATGGCTGGGGTCACTTTGAAGTGCTAATGATGAAGAAGTTGTTTCTTGGGGACATCTTCTTACATTTCATGGGGTTAGACCTTTATTGCGAAAAGAGTGCGTCTACTCCGTGAAAGATGCATGGCGTGACTGTTGACTGAGACAGAAGGAAATAAAGGAGGGAGGAGAGGAAGAAGAGTGTAGTCCCCTGGGAGGGAATACAGGCAGTGGGTGGGAGCAGAGTATGGAAAAAAAATGATTGAAGGCAAGAAGGCTGGAGAAAAAGGTCTGGAGGAAGAATCAGAAAGGAACAGACCATGGGGGTCTCAATAAAGAAAAAAATATAGGCCTCTGTTTATTGACTGCCGACTCTATGCACTTGCTGGGGTGCTTGCCCTGGATGACTTCATTTAATCCTTACTTCTAACTTATTTGAGAGAGGTGCTAGTATTACCCTTAACAGACAGGTTAAGTGACTTTCTCCAAGTAATGCCCCTTCTCAGGGGTAGAGCTGAGGTGAGGTTTGAACTCAGGCCATCTGACTCTCAAGCCCGTGCACTTAATTATCTGCTATTTTCCCTTCCCCTTTGCTCTGCACCAACATATAGTGTCATTCTTGCCACACACGAGCCTTTTGCTAAAACTGTTTGTCTATTTTTAACACCTGGATAGAAACAGATGCAAATACAATTTACGTAGGGGTTCTAATTTCTCAAGGGTTGACCATTTTTCCATCAGTATCTTGATTACTGAAAGAAAAAGCATTTTACACAAATAACATGGAAAGGGGAAATGAAACCCCACAACACCGCCATCAGAACCAACGCGTCTCTTTCTGTTGTTGTTCATGTTGGCCTATGTACACCAGTGTATACATACAGCTGAAATCATACTATTAATGGAATTTTCTAGTGAACTTGAAATAATGACCCAGTCAAAAGCCAGACAGTGAAAACCATATGAAAATTGTCCTGTAAGCAGAGCAAATCAAAGCACAGTTAACACTGATGAAGAAGATTCAGTTTAGAGGGACCGAGAATGACATGGAATTCCTAATCACAAGCTAACGTTCAGGCCAATAAATAAACAACACAATTTTCTAGCATGCAATGAAAATCCAATTTACCTCTGAGTGATTTTCACCTAAATAAAATTGGAAGTGAAAATTTTGACCATTTGCTGCTTCTTGCTTTACCAGGAGAGGAGAGGAGGACCCAGGTCTGGCTCCATTACTCGCGAGCCGTGGGACTGCACTCAGGGATTGAATGTCTCTCAGCCTCAATTTCCTCGTCTGTAAAATGGGGATAATGATCTTTATCTCACAGGAGTGTTGCGATTGTTAAGGAGAAATCACGTAAGACACCTGCGCATCACCTACTAGGTCCGGTAGAGGGTTCCTTGTAAATGATGGGGGAAGGAACTCAAATAGGGCTGGATTAGAAAGTCGGTCTCCTTGAGTGGGAGGGCCCTCCCTGAGGATGTGATCTTTGATCATGTCGGTCAACTTTAACCCAACGTCTGAATGGGCTAGACATGTTAAGTCAGTTGTTTTTGAACTTGTAAAGAAATCTAGGATTGGAATTCTGAGCAAAGATGCCTGTCAAGTTATCTTGCAAAGAGGAGGCCAGCTATTGGGATAAGAATGTTGAAAACAATATAAAAGGCACAAGCTCACAAGTTAGACAAGCCTGGCTTCAAATTCTTATGAGTTTGAGTTAGTTACTTAACCTTCCTGAGCATCAGTTTCCCCACATATATGTTCATTCAGCCAGTATTTATTAATCACCTACCATGTGCCAGCCCTGGAGACAGAGGAACAAGGGAGCAAGATGGGCAAGGCGCCAAGTTCCATGCGGAAGGTGGACGAGTAAACGATGCGATGGTGGGAGGATTTGGGGAGTGGAAGGAGTCCTGAGGCCGGAGGCATGGATCCTAGTCTAGGGTCAGTGCACCTCCTGAACCGAGTGATGTTTGAGGGAGACTGAGGGACAGGTAGAAGATGATATACAACCCCATCCTCAGAGGGGCTATTGTGAGGATAAAATGAGATAGCAGACGTGTAAATACCTAGTGTTGGCTGGTAACTGGTGAGTGATCCATGTGTATTATTATGGTCAGAAGAACAGCTTGACAAGCTGAAGAACTAGAATGACCCCTTATAGATCATCTAGTCTTTTCTAGCTTTTAATCTGGTGACTGGTGCAGAGCTGGTTGCCTCAGGAGTTGGAGAACTTGTTAAAAATACACATTCCTGGGTTTTATCCCTCAAGGATGCCAGTTCAGTAGGGGAAACGACTCTACATTTTTAAAGAATTTTCCAGGTGATTCTAACCTAGTCTAGCTACTTCTCCTAACTCCACATTAGAGATGGAGAGATTGAGATTCAGAATGCGGCAGGGAGTGGCCCAAGGTCACACAGCTAGTAGAGGCGGTTGTGAAGGGATTAAGAGGACGAGATTGGGTGAGAGGGCAGACCAAAGGAGTCCTGGAGGCCCAGCTCTGAGGAGTGTGTTTGAGATAAGCACTCCAACATTTCCAGCTTCTGCATTTCTTCTAAGTATCTTGAATGTTGGCAGCCAAGGAGCTGATGTGAAATCATCCTGGTTTTGTCAGGTTTTGAGGCGGGGGCCTGGGCTGGGTTGGGGTGTGAGGTCCCTGGACTGCCAGCATGACTTTGGGGCTTGTATTCCCTTGGCTGACAGAGAAATTGGAAAGCCAGGCTGAGAAATTACCCTGCAATCTTTTCCTCTAATTCAATTCTGCATTGATATCCAGGATGTCAAATCACTGTGAAGATGAGATGACAACATGGCTATTGTGTCTGTGTCACAGTGTGTTATTTTCAAATGTGTGTGAAGATCCGTAATTGCGTTGACAGCCATTAGGTCTTCCTCTCCAGGCAGCTCCATGAGAGGCTTGAACATGTTGTAATTAAGTTTCCTCCTTCTGCCCTCCTGCCTGTTGTCTCAAGGATGTGTAGCATCAGGCACCGCTCAGATCTCCATTGCATCGGTCACATTTATGCAATATCCAACCAACTGGACTTGTGGTCCTTTTTCCACCTCTGCTCACATTTGGCCCTGGTAGTATGGGGGGAGAATGGGCTGATTAATTTAAAATGACGACATCTTTTGGACAAGTGCTATGGTTGGCTGCGAAGACTACCAGCACTGTCTCCGTGATTTCTTGCATATATTGTGCTAAGCACACCCATTTGATCATTGACTGGTAATTTAAACAGCCAGTGCTGTCTTGCTTGCTGAATTAATCGAAGTGGAATAGGGCAAGCTTGGGAAGAGTTTCAACTGCTCCTTGTCCAAGAAGATTGGAAATAAGACTTAAGGATCAAAGTCCATCCTGACTTTTATTAAATTTATTGTGCAACACTATTATATCTCTCGTTCTGATTCCAAGCAATATTAAACACAGATCAAATCTCATCATATTCATCTCTAATAGACCATCGAAACATTTTTCTTGCAAAAGCAAATTCTGAATTTCTGTAATTACTTGAAACGGGGATGATAGGCTAGGGCATAGATTTTCTTCTAAAATTGGAATTTTAAAGATGTATTTTCATGTTGTAAACAGCCAGAGTTCTGTTGATGTTTCATTCAGCTATATTTTTTTCTACACTTGCCACAAATAATATCAACCGAGGAAAAGAGCGATGTGATATTTAGGCAATCCTTCTATGGCGGGAGGGAAAAATGACAACGGTAATATTAATCCCTATTATAATAAGCTACATTTATTAGCTCTTCCCTTTGTGAGTTCTAAGTGCATAACTCACCTTATATAATTCATCCTCCGAATAACACTCTAAGGTTGATACTATATCCAGTTCACAAAGGAAGATGAAGTTCAGGAAGTGAAATAACTTTCCCAAGGTCAAAGATCCAGAGAGTACCAGAATTGCTACAGAACTCAGGCCCATCTGTCTTAAAACTTACGCTATTTAAAAAAAATAAAGTCATTGTGGGGACATTTTGGTTTTCAAAACATCCTCTGTATGACCCAGTAGTTGGAGCAAAACTTTTGCTATCTTTTTCCTTCATACCTCATTTCCTTGATTCTAAAATACACTGTCAATTTAATAATGACATTTTTTTCCGGGGAAAAAGAAAGTTTTCTACTGCATTGTCTGTACATATTAAATATAAGACAGCACAATTTCAAAAGTATTAAATTGTTGTTGTTAATATCATGCTTGTCATTTTGTTATTTATGGTATTTTCAAATTAAAGAAATACCATGGGGGCTGGCTACGTGGCTGAGTGGTTAACTTTGTGTGCTCCACTATGGCGGCCCAGGTTCGCATCCTGGGCGCGGACATGGCACTGCTCGTCAGGCCACGTTGAGGCGGCGTCCCACAACCCACAACTAGAAGGACCTGAAACTAAGATAAACAACTGTGTACAGGGGGGGTTTGGGGAGATAAAGCAGGAAAAAAAAAAAAGAAAGAAATACCATGCATGCTGCATGTGTCACCGCTGTGGGGCGAAGGACCTTGGATTCCGAGGACGGTGGGAAACAGTGAGGGGTTTCCGGTGTGAGAATGTCTTGCTCTGATTTGTGGTTTAGGGGATTACTCCGGTGGCACAGAGGAAGGGTCGGCGTTGGGGGATGGAGGCTGGAGACAGGGAAGCTGATTAGGTGATGCCCACAGCCCAGGTGAGAGGTAAGCCCTGATCGGGGCTACCGCCCTGAGCTGGAGAGGAGGGGTGGACTGGCTGTGTTAAGGAAGGAGACTGGGCTGGATGGGGAGATCAATGGAATATTCTGGCACGGGAGAGGGAGGTGTGTTAGGATGACTGCTCTCTCTGGCTGGAAGACTGACTGGGGTGCCCAGGGAGGCCTGACATGGGACAGGAGAAAGAAGAGAGCAAGGAAGGCTGGGGACTTCTCCAAGGTGAAGTCAAATTCTAGCTGCACACTTCTCGTCCATGGCTCTTTCTACCAGCCCCAAAGGAGGAATGAAGTCTTGGAGGCTTTTGGAATGTTGGGCAGATTCATTTAGATTTGACCAAACATGCAACAGGGAGCAAACTTCTAGGAGCAATCATGCAGGGGCGAATCTTGATTTGATAAGGAACAGAAGATTATTGATTGCATTTTCTCTGCCATCCCTGTAACTCCCCAGCCCATTCTCATTTTATGACCCCATAATTAACCAGATAATTAAACAAATGTACATAGCCATTTCATAAATGCAGCGCCACGCTTTGGTGCTGCCTTTGTGTTCAGAGTTCTCATTAACAGCCCGAGTTATTTCTCATTTACATGCAAGGAAGTGCAGGAAGTCACTGCTCACAGAGAACCGCAAAAAGTAGCTTAATATCTCACATAGGTAAATTAATGAAACCACACCTCAAAATTGTGTATGTATAATGATACTGTTTTGCTAAAAATTCATTCCTGTGTTTATGACTGATGATCATTTTGCCTTCATTACATGAGTTTTTGGTAAGGAGCCCGTACTGCTATTTTATTAAAGTTATCATTTTGCTAATAATATTGTTTTCCTTTCCATTATTTATTTTTCAATGTGATGGAGCCAGGGAAATAAAAAGAAACCATCATACCCGAGGTGATGGCTCCCCAAGTTTTGAAAATAAGATTCCCCACCCTCTCATTTTAGAGGATGAAAGGTTCCCAGTAGGGAGCTGAGACTTAGGAGCTCTTGGTGGCAGCATGGGCTTCTGGAAAACACAAACTTCAGAGTCGAAAGAAATGGGTTTGAGTCCCACTTCTGACTGTCACCAGCTGGGTGACCTCAGCCAGCTTCTTGCTTCTCTATTGGCTTATTTAGACACTGAGGGAGAATTATACCTTCTTATTTGGTGGTGTGAATATAAACAAGATGTTTTTATGCAAAGGTATTTTGTAAAATGCAAAGTACTCTAAAATGTTAATTCCTTTTGCACTTATTAAATTTTTACCAAATGATGTTTCTGACAATCATCTCCTACTTTAGACTGCTCATTTCTCCTCTATACTCCCACACCACCCTAGCTATACCTCTACCATTCATTCATTCATTCCTTCAACGAGTATGCAGTGAGCACGTGTTAGGCACCAGACACTGAACTAAGCACTGTCCCCGTTACTGAAACTACCCGAGCGTTTTTTGCAGAGACTATTTACTTCTTGAAGGCAAGGATGTGTTTTTCCTGTTCTTGAAGGAAAGGAGCATCTATTTGTTTCTTGAAGTCCGGGAAATTGGTATCCTCTCTCTTAGCAAAGTGCCTGATATACAGCAAGTATTTATTGAACTGGACTGAGGCTTGTTTCTCATGAGCCTATCTCTGGTCTCGTAATGTGATATAGCAGTAAACGGAGAGGCAGACAACTTAAGAAGCCAAGTGATCACTCTCTTTAAAGATGTGCTCATATAATTAACAATAATGACAATACTAGAATATGTCAATTTTTAATGAACGAATTCCTCAATCTTTGCAGAATTACTACCCTGACCTATTTGGACCTCTCGACTTGCTAATCCTTGCTCATCCTTCAGTTTTGTGTTTGTCTAGTTTCACACACACATGAGTTATTTTCCTTTATCTTGAAACTTTTCTATCCACTGTAGGGTGGTGCCTCCATGGGTGCACCATTTGGAATAAGCCTGTTTGACACGAGTGTGGGGCCTCCCAGCCTGTGTCCACCCCCGCAGGCAGTTCTTACCAGCATGGCCCACACCCATGGGTTGTTCAGGATACACTGCCCCCACAGAGAAAGAACACATCCACCTACTTCAGAAGAGGAAGACCCACCCAGACAGAGGCCTCAAATTCCCCCTCCCCAACACAACTTCTTCATAAGCTTTAAAACTGCTCTGCACCTATATGCGTTACTGAAAAATCCCCAGAGTTTGTCTGCAGGTATTTATTGAGTCTGGGTGTATGTGTTGGTCCCTGTCTATTTGCAGTAGCATAAAAGAAGTATGATATTTGCCATCAAGGCTTATGTTCTCTGGGGGAGATGAGATGTGAATTCAGGAAGGTTTTATTGGGTCGACATAAAGAAGTGATGTGACGTTATGGCGAGAACAGGGACCAAGAGACAGAACCTGAGCTCTTGCCTGAGTCTGTCATTAACTTTGTCTCCTGTTAGGAAATTCATGTCCTCTCAGATCAGTGATAATTTTATTGTATATAGTGAGTTTCTTGATGATTTCACGTGAACAAACGTTTCTGCTGCTGCTGAAAAATAAAGTTAAAACCCACTCAGATGCTAAGGTCCTTCTAGTTTGAAGGGTCCACCATTCTAAGAGAAGTCAGAAGAGAGCAAGACTCATTCAGTCTTGTCTTGACCACGACCATGCGGTGTCATAGTAAAGTCCTTAGGACAGACAAACGTTTACTAAGTAAGTGTTAAATAGTCAGTAGCTTATTCCTTTCCTCTCTTTTTCTCCCTGTCACCTTTGACTTTTTCCTCTTGCTCTCTCGTTTCTTCATGCCTCGTTTTGCTAGTAATACAGAAGATCCCCTTTATCCATGGTTTTGCCTTCTGCAGTTTGTTTCCATAGTCAACCATGGCTCAAAAATAAGAAATGGAAAATTTGCTATGTCTCAGTGTCTACGTCATTCATCTCACTTCATCTCGTAACGTAGGCACTGTATCATCTCATATCATCACAAGAAGAACGGTGAATACAGGACAATAAGATATTTCGAGAGAGAGAGAGCAAGGCCACATTCATGTAACTTTTATTACGGTCTATCGTTATAATTGTTTTATTTTATTGTTTATTGTTGTTAAATCTCTTACTGTGCCTAACTTATAAATTGAACTTCATCACAGGTATGAAAAGGAAAAACCGTAGTATATATAGGGTTTGGTACTATCGTGGTTTCAGGCATCCACTGGGGGTCTTGGAATGTGTCCCCCATGGATAAGGGGGGGCGACCGTATGTCAAAGCCCATGTAGATCTTTTGATCTCAACTTAAAATCCAACAAATTCCACCCTTGAACTGAGTTACTGACTCCAGGCAAAGACAAAGAAGGTTAACCACAACACACTGAGTTTGGCCAAATCAAATTCTGTGCCTCTTCTGGTATCCAGGAAGCTTCTGTCTCCACTTGCTGCTGAGGGTCCGCTGAATGCAAGAGCAAAGCACATCTTGGGATAAACTCTCGCTCTTGGACCTTTTGGCTTTTGAGGCTGGTAGTCCTGGGTTGGCCTCCCCAGGACTGCCATCTTTACCCTGCTGTTTTGGTGCTCTGGTCTGGGCTGATTGGACTGGAGCAACTGCTCTGATTTCTCCCCATAAATGTGGCTTGCTCTTATGAGCTGGTTATTTAGTCAATGCTTTGAATACTGAACAAATGTTTTCCATCAGTTATTACAGTCAAATCCTGGCCATTGAGATGGTAATAAAATCTTTGACCCAAGGAAAGAATGTTTCGCACATACCTAGCAACTGGAGAGAACTCATTACAAGTTCATTATAAGGCAACACCATTCATCCTTGTGTATCCCCCCATGACCATTGCCGCAAAACCGCTCTAGGGCAGACATCCCTCCTTTGTAGTTTATAGCGACGAAACTCCCAGAACTGTTCAGTTAAAATACACGTGGGTTAAAGATTCTCTCCTTTTTCTAACCATCATCTGGCCTCCCATTTTTCCACCTCTCACTTGTCTCTCTACCAGAACTTTCCTCCTTCCACTTCATCTCTTCATTCTAATCAGGTTGGAAGGACAAACAGCTGAAAGGAGGCCAGGTAGGTCCAGCAGAGCCCAAAGCAGAGGCAGCTGTGACGGTGAGTGGCCCCAGGGCATGTAATAGTTGAGAAGCTGTGAATTGCTTACATTGAATATTTAAGTCTATTAAAGCCTTGAAATTTAATGTGCTTGATGTAGTAAAAATAAGCTGAGCTCAGAAATGAGGGAAGGAAAAATCACCTTTGGGGTGTGCACAAGCCTTCTCTTGCCACCTTGAAGATGATACACAAATGCACACATCTTTTCCCCAGTTTACTGTGAAACTTAAAAAGGTCTGCTTTCTCTTAGTGGGAAAGATACGAAGGACGTTCATTAGATGTAGCATCCATCCTGAATGAGACAGAGCCTGTTGGCCAAGGTTTTGAAAAGTCTCTGCAAAGGAAATGCCCTGATGGAGAAATGTAGCAGTGCTATTTTAAACTGACACCCAACAGGAGGAGTTGCAGAGAGGAAGAGTTCCAGGAGGAAACAATGCTTTAAATAATACTTTAAAATTTCAGCGTAAAAATGTAATTGCTAGTTTATTGTTTTCCTAAGTAAATGTTTGTCCTCTACATGGCTTTCTAATTTTTGCCTTTTTTTAGAAGATGACCAGGTTGGTATAGACTGTGAGAGAGGTAGGATGGTACCTGACGGGGCTCTGGAGAAGGTCTGTGGTTACCCAGTATCAACATCTGGCTCTCTGCATCAGGGATAACGCAAAGGAGTACGTAACAACGCCCAGAAACACATTGGCATCTACCTGTTTAAACTCCTATAAACATCCTTTTATTTTAATGAGATGATGCCAAAGAAAAGTCAGTTTGTCTTACTATCCCTTTAAGATTGGAAAGGTCTGTATTTAAATTCCCTGCTTTATTCCTGATGTTGTTAATTTATGTCTTTTCCCCTTTTTTTGTTTATGAGACTTGCTGGAGGTTTATCATTTTTATCGACCTTTTCAAAGAACCAGGTTTATTGATTTTCTCCATTATTTTCTGCTTTCAGTTTCACTGATTTCTGTCACGTTCGTATTATTTCCTTCCTTCTGCTTGATTTAGGTTTATTTTGTTCTTCGTTTTCAGTTTTTTTTCAAGGCAGAAATTTAAGTTATTGATTTGAGGACTTTCTTCTTTTTCAATATAAACATTTAAAGCTATAAATTTTCTTCTAAGCACTGTTTTAACTGCATCCCACACATTATGATAGGTCATATTTTCACTTTTGCTTGGTTAAAAATATTTTCTAATTTCTCTAAGACTTACTCTTCAACCTACATTTATAAATGTGTTTTTAGTTTTCAAGTGTTTGGAGATTTTTCTATCCTTTTGTTATTGATTTCTAGTTTAACGTCATTACGGTCAGAGAACATACTCTGTATGATTTCAGTGTTTTTCGATTTGTTGACGTTTCTTTGATGACACTTGATAGGGTCTATCATGGTGAATATTCCATGCGCACTTGAAAAGAATGTGTTAGTCTTCTATTGTTTGGTGGAATGTTCTGTAAGTGACAATTAGATAGTTTATTGACAGTGTTGTTCAGTTCTCTATATCCTTGTTGATCTTCTCTTCTTCTATTACTGAATGAAGTGTGTTGACGTCTCCAAATATTATGCCTTTGTGTATTTCTCTATTCAGTTCTGTTAGTTTTTGCATCACGTATTTTGAAGCTCTGTTGTTAGATTCATATATATTTATCGTTGTTATGTCTTCCTGGTGAATTCAACCTCTTATTATGATGAAATGTTCCTCCTTATCCCTGTTAGTTTTCTTCTCTGAAATCTACTTTGTTTCATGTGAATATAGCTAATTCAACCTTCTTATCACCAGTACTTTCAAGTACGTGTGTTTCTGTCCTTTTCTTCTGCTTACCTATATCGTTATAATTGAAGCAAGTTTCTCTTAGACAGTTGGGTCATTGCTTTTCAATGTATTCAGACAAAAATCTGTCTTTTAATTGATACGTTTAGACCATTTATATTTAATATAATTATTAATATGTTGGGGTTTATACTTTCTTTTTATTACTTGTTTTGTCTGTTCAATTTTTTGTTTCTCATTTTCCTCTTCCCTACCTTCTTTTGAGTTATTTGTACAATGTTTAGTATTCCATTTTAATTTATCTATAGTGTCCTTTAGTATATCTGTGCATAATTTTTTAAAGTATTTGTTCTAGGGCAGAAGTTTGGCCAAGTTTTTCTGTAAAGGGCCAGATAGAAACTATTTTAGACTTTGCAAGCCACATGGTCTCTTTCGCAAATGACTCAACTATGCCACCATAGTGTGAAAGCCACTATAGACAGTATGTGAATGAACGATCATAGCTACGTCCCAATAAAACTTCACTTACAAAAAATAGATGGTAGACTGGATTTGGCCTGTAGATGATGGTTTTCCAAACCCTGCTCCAAGTATTACAATATATGCATTTAACTTTCCATAGTATACTCTTAATCAATATTTTACCACTTCAAGTAGAATGTAGAAATTTTATCACTTTATTCCACCCTTTCCCCTTTATGTTAGAGTAGTCTTAAAGATTATATCAACATACTTTAAAACCCTACCAGACAATGTCATAATTTTTGTTTTCAACTGCCAAACATATTTTAAAGAACTCAAGAGGAAAAGAAGCAACTCTTACACTTACCCAGTTAATACTCTTCCTGTTGCTTTTCCTTCATTCCTGATGTTTCAGGTTTCCTTTTGCTCTCCTTTCTCTTCTGCCTGAAGAACATTATGAACAATTCTTTTAGAGCAAGTCTGCTGTCACTGAATGCTCTTGGTTTTCTATCACCTGAGAATATCTGTATTTCATCTTTATTTCTGAAGGATATTTTTGCTGGACATAAAGTTTTGATTGACAATTCTTTTCTCTCAGCATTTGAAAATGTTGTTCTACATACTTCTGGCTTTCATGGTTTCTGATGACAAATTCAGTCATTTTATCATTATTCCTTGTAGGTAACACATTGGTTTTCCCTGACTGCTTTTCAGATCTTCTCTTTGTATTTCATTTTTAGCAATTTGATTATGATGTGTCTGGGTGTGGGTTTGTTTGAGTTTATCCTCTTTGGGATTTAAGAAACTTCTTGAACATGTAGGTGCATATCAGATTTAGGAATTTCTCAGCCATTATTGCTTTAAATATTTTTCAGCAATGCACTCTTTCTTTCTGGGACTCTGATGACAAAAATGTTAGACCTTTTCTTATTGTCCCACAGATCTCTGAGGCTCTAGTCATTTTTAAATCAATTTTTTTTTCCCTCTCACTACTGTTTAGATTGAACAAATTTTATTCATCTAGTTTATTAACTCTTTTGTATTTCATCTCCACTTTGATATTCAGATGATCCAGTGAGATTTTTCTCCTCTTATTGTATTTTTCTATAATTTTCATTTCTTCTTTATATCTTCTATATCTTTGCTGAGGCTTTCTATTTTTCCAATTGCTCAAGAGTACTTATGATTGATTGCTGGTGCATTTTTGTAGTAGCTGCTTTAATATTTTTACAGATTATTCCAACAGCTGTCTTATCTTGGTGTTGGCCTTTGTTGATTGTCTTTTCTCATGTGAATTGAGATTTTCCTGGTTCTTCATATGCAGAATAGTTTTGACCTGTATCCTAGACATTTTGAATATTATGTTATTAGATGCTGGATCTTGTTTAAATTTTGTGGTGCATGTTTATATTTCTGTTTTAGCAGGCTGTCAACTTGGTTAGACTTGGTCTTCAAGTTCCAAACCACTTTCTGTGGACTGTGGTTACAATGTCAGTTCAGTCTGCAAATCTTTTGCAGTGGAATTTGGAATCTGTTCTATGCATGTGCCACCCAGTGGTCTCTCTGGGGTGTGGGTGGTAGTCTCTCTGTTAGTTCAGTTCTTGAACTTTTTGGTATTCTGTTTAGGATAAGATCCACACACATGCAGCTCAAGGGTGAGGTATAGAGTTTAGAACATGAAGGGGTTGCTTTCCCAAGTTCCTCTCTCTCTGCCATCTCCCAGCTCTTTTCTGTTTCCCTGGTGCTCTTGTTTTTGGTCCTCTAGGTGGAAAGCTTGTGTTTTATTTATACTGCTCTGCTCTAACCTCCCCTCCCTTGGAATCTTGACTTGTCTGGATTCTGTTACTGCCATGCCTCCACAACCACAGGATTGCTTGGGGGCTGGGGCAGGAGAGAATTGAAAAAGAAAGAGAAGAAAAACCCTCAGGGCTCCCATCACTCTCTTTGAGTGTTAGGAGCTCCCTTTGCTGTTCTTCAAGGCAGAACTAGAGAACTTCTCTTAGATCTCTCTCTCTGTGTCCTGTTACCCACTTCTGGGTTTCTGACACTTTTTTAGGCCAGGAGATACTAGAGGGCAAAGAGAGTGAGCTAACCACCAGTTCACTGGTACACTGAATTCTGATCTTCTTCCCCTTCTGCCTGCTACTCTTTACGTTTCAAAGTTCTCACATAGATACTCCATGAGTTCTGTCCAGGCCTTATAGTTGTATTCAGCGAGAGAAAGGCTGCTGTGTGCTTACTCAACCTGACTCAGAAATAGAACAGGAAGTT
Source organism: Equus quagga (assembly GCF_021613505.1). NCBI lineage: Eukaryota > Metazoa > Chordata > Mammalia > Perissodactyla > Equidae > Equus > Equus quagga. The sequence continues at coordinate 129,833,120 of NC_060271.1, read as the reverse complement.
ATTAGAACCTGAACTAAAAATTAAAATCATTTACTTTTTAAGTCGTTTGCAATATCAAAGTCCTGGGGCTACAAAGTCAATAAGGGCATGGTCCTATCCCTCCACTTAGTCTGATGGTGGTGGAAGAAGTGGTGGGCGTGGTGACGGGAGAGAATTAATGGAACTCATTGTGTTACATGCACAAATGCAGATGAGTACAGAATATCTGTGGGTATGTAGAGCACAGAAGGACACTATGGCACACGGGCAAAGAAGAGAGACAGATCCAGGGAGGTCCATGCACAGCTGACCTGAGTCTTGAAGAACCAGTAGGAGTTGAGTAAGGAAAAGGGCAGGAGGATGTTAAAGGCAGAAAAAGAAAGACATGAAACAGTAGGTTTGTTTCCAGAACTACATGCAACTCAGTGTAGCTGGGGCCAAGTATGTATATGTAGAAGAGGAGAGAGATGCTCCTTAGGGGCCAAACACGTGGATTGTGTGTGCTAAATTAAGACATTTAAACTTTATATTGAAAGCTATCGGAAGATACTAAACTTTTGTGAGCAGGCGATACAAAATCCTTTGTACTGAGTATGACTTTGGCATACAATGTGTGACATCTAGTCCCTAAAGAGTAACTGCCTCTATTTAGAGGGATGTGACAAAAATCTTTTAGAACTTCTGTCTCTCTCAAAATAGTGACTCTCATGTGAATCATCCAGCCGGCCATCTGGATTCAGCTTGTACCTTCAGACTTTCCTGCTCAGCACCTCTTCATCCAACTTTAGCGGCTTCCAGTGTCCTGGCAAGGACCTCTCTGCATATTTCCTCTTTCCTGATCTCCCTGTTTCTTCTCTGAAAGAAATCCAACTCCTCAAGATTCTTATGGGCTCAAGAGTGTGCAAAGCAACAAAATAAACACTTGACAAGAAACATGTATGGAGGTCAGTGGAGTGAACTCTGAGAAGGCTGACCCACAGGGCCCTTGGGTGGAGATTACTCAGCACTCCTGTTGGCTGAATCCCAGGACAACACCCTCCCGTACAACCTGGTCGTCTGTACTAGCAAGTCCTTTTCATGCAACATTTCATAAAGTGGCTCCATAAACTGAAAACAATCCCAGAAAACACGTATATAGCATAATTTACTGGTTAACACCAAAGACTTTGGTGTCAGACAGTTAGTCCTGAGTTCAATTCTTGGCTCATCTGTTACCCAATAAGTTGATTTGCCAAGTTACTTGAGCATCCTATGCCTGTTTCCTCATCTTTAAATGGGGCTAACAATGGTACCGATCTCTTACAGTCCCTGTGAAGATTAAGTGAGAGAAGGTCTGTAAAGCTCTTGGCAGGTACCCGCCCTTGGTAACAGCACAGCAGACACAAGCCACCCTTAGCAACGCTGGGGCGATGGTTGCTCCTCACAAAGTTGCCAGTTTGCCTCACAAGCCTTGTATCTGTGCTCTTTAGAGAGCTTTTGGAGGATTAAATGTGAGGTGGGAAGGAAAACAGGAGTCACCCTTTGTTCTTCACCACCAACAATAAGGATCCGCACATTTTGTACCTTAAGATGAGATAAAAATCCATCTTGATGTAACTTCTGTCCCTCAGTTCTAATTGTCCTCCTTTGGGTCCCATAGAACACATTGATAGGCCCTTTGGATATTCTAAGAAAGTATTTTCCCTCCTTCTTTCATCCTAGCACCTTGCCTTTTCCAGTGTAATGGGATTATACCAGGATTCATCTCTAGGCTTGTGGGTTCTGTCTGCTTTTAGGCTGAAACACCATGAGTGCAGCCTCCACAATCCCTATAGAAAGAGAAAACCACAGCCACGGGTCAGTCTGCATAAAAGCACTGAGTGTCGCTATATGTAGGGCAATTGGAGGAGAGAAATAGCCATGTGCTTCATAACATCAAACCACGTTCCTTGGGTTTGGCAGCGAAGGGAGAATCTGTGTCTGCAAGTGTCAGAGGTGAAGGGGGCTCATGGCTGGAAGTTGAGGTGGGCTCTTAGAGTTTATGCCACTGGAGGGGAGATGCTCCTTCCCCTGGGAGCCCCTCGCCAATTGTGGCTGCTGGGGCCTCGTGGCTCCTCAGGGCTAGTGCTTACTCTTTACTCTTCCTTATGGACTCAATGTTTGTCTTCCCTGAAAACTCATATATTGAAACCTTACTCCCCACTGTGATGATATTAGAAGGGGGCCTTTGGGAGGTGATTAGGATTAGACGAGATTTGGAGGGCAGAGCCCTCATGAATGGGATTAATGCCTTTGTAAGAGTCATGAGAAAGCTTGCTGCTCTCTGCGCTCCTTCCTGTGAGGATACAATGAGAAATCAAGGGGCTGCAGCCCTGAAGAGGGCTCTCATCAGGATCTGACCATGCTGGAACCCTGATCCTGGACTTCCACCCTCCACAACTATGAGAAATAAATTTCTGTTGTGTATTAGCCACCCAATCTATCTTACCTTGTTAGAGCAGCCTGAATAGCCTAAGACACTCCTGCTGCTTGGTGCTCGCAAAACTTCCCGTTTCCTCAGAGCACAGATGAGGCCTGGGGTAACATTGGGGAATTATAGAGTAGCTCATAGGAGGGTACCAAATGTGCCTGCTCTCACAGCATGTGGGTCCTGGCCCATCCACATGGCTTTTTCCAGGCTGTTTCTCTTCGTCTGTCTGGCCATGGGTAGTTACATGTGGCAGAGACCGTTGTTTGGCTTCCTCCCAGGAGCACCCTGGGTGTATTTAACTCCTCACAATATAGACCCAAGGATGAGTCTCAAGGACAGGAAGAAGCTCTATCCCCCTCTTTCTAAGTCTCTATTTCCTGCTCCATAATCCACCTTATCTCAAGATGACGGGAATTATCTCTTCCTTCAGTGGATACTCTGTCTTCCCTACAGGGATGTGGCTTCCCCCTATGCTCTGAGCAGGTTTAAAACACCAGAGCACAATAGCCCAACAGCCTTACAAGGACTTACAAAGGACATCTTTTGGCTGGTTTTGGTCATATGGCTCATCTGTGTGCCAGTCTCTGTTGCTACAGGGCTTGGGTCCTATGGCTAGTTCAGCTTAGGTCACATGCCCAGTCTCGTGGTCAGGAGACAGGATATGCCATTTGAAGAAGGAATCAAGAAATGACCATGATTTGTGATTTACCTAGCCTCCACCCTTTACATTTACTGCTATTCTTTTTGAAATATTGCCTGATTTGGAGCACAAGTGTGTTCTTGTAAGTTGATTTTTTACCCTGCAACTTTGCTGTACTTGTTGATTATTTCTAATACTTTTCTGATGAATTCTTTGGGGTTTTCTATATATAGAAATGTCATCTGCAAACAGCAAGAGTTTCACTTATTACTTTCCAATTAGGATTCCTTTTATTTCTCTTTCTTGCTTAATTGCTCTGGCCCAAACCTCCAGTACTATGTTGAGTAGGAGTGGTGAGAGAGGGCATCCTTGTCTTGTTCCTGTTCTCAGAGGGATGGCTTTCAGTTTTTCACCATTGAGTATGATGTTGGATGTGGGTTTGTAACATATACGGCCTTTATTATGTTGAGATGTTTTCTTTCTATACCGATTTTATTGAGAATTTTTATCATAAATGGATGTTGGATTCTGTCAAATGCTTTCTCTGCATCTACTGAGATGA